>NC_134272.1:82676221-82976221 GCF_031893055.1 Leptodactylus fuscus
ATGAAACAATAATTCCCATTTGTTTGACACCATGTCAGGCTCGCAGCTCCTACAGATCGGCTGAAGCTTTGGAACTATTATGTTTTCTTGGACTTTAATCATTTTGGCAAGGCTCCATTTCCTGTCAGAAAGTGAAACAGCTTAGGAATGTCATTTTCACGAAAGAAAACAGAGAGAATCCAAGAGGAAGTTCTCGTCTTCTCCAGAGCCCCTCAGATACTCAAACATACTCACAGGAGGGCTGGAATACATCAAACATGAGCTGAAGGAAAGGACACACTTTTCCCACATTAAAATACATGGATAAAGTTGAACTTTTGCTAAAAATAGTTCCCACGGTTAATTCTATTAAGTATGGCCGAGCTTTTCCGTCGCTTAAAGGGGCGGGCGAGAGGAGGGGGGGTCAGAAATTGTAAATTTCCAGGAAGATTCACAAGGTGATGACTTAAGTGACTTTCCAAAACTGTTTACATAGATGATTATGTTCTCTGAAGAACAGATACTGAGAAAAAGTCGTAGAGACAAGTGAGGAGGACGTGCCGATCTCCGCCAAATTATTTATTAGACCGGCAGAGTAAAAATATTGTGACTACGAAGGGTAAATTAACTATAAAGCTCATCGCTTGTACTATGTTAGATTTTTGGAACCAGTTGCATTTTCGACACATTGGGGGAAAATGATCAAAAGTGTCGTGGGATGGATGGGCTTAGGAGACATCCAAATGGCGCCATATTCTTCAAAAAGTTACTAGAATGCTGGAGACATTTGCATATATAATAGTATATTGCATATCGATGAATAGGCTTAAAGGGGTTGTTCAGGAATTGGAACAAGCCGTGCAGAGGCCAGAGGAACGGTCACATATGGTGCAGAACTTCCAACAAGGTTATGGCCCAAGCCTGAATGGACAATGGTGGTGGACAATGGAACTTTTTATTTAGTTTCATTTTATTTGACATGTCCCCTGGCCTCCACACAGTTTGCTCCAATTCCTAGACACCTTTAATCATATTAGTATCATGGAGGGAGGATTTAATAGGTGAAAAGCCCCAAAATTCTGACACTTCCTTAGATTGTTCTCGGAGGTTACATGGAGAAGAGGACTTCAGAGACCAAAGGCATCTTCTCAAACTCCAACTCTTTGCATCCTTCAATAAATGCTGCTGGACTGATTCTACCACAGTTGGATTTTTTTCTCTAGTTCCCACCATTCCTGAGCAGTCAGATCTAGTAGTTTAACAACCCAATAAACCAGATAGGCTTTCTACTGTCAGGTGGGCCATTCCTGGTTCCTTGTTCCAACCAAGCACCACCCAACTGACCGTAGACTGTCTACTTTGTATATTTTGTAGTAGCAAATTTACAGGAATGATTGCTCGGGAATGGTGGGGGCTAAAGAAAAAATTCCAACTGCGCTGGAATCAGTGGAGCAACGATTATCGAAGGTTGCAAAGAAGTTGGTGATCCATGAGGGTCCCAGTAATCAGATTTGTATCTCCTATACTAACCTAGCCGATCCCCTGTCACTGCTGTTCCAATGCTTTCTGTACCCCCTCTAGTTTAGCCTTCCTCACTTCTGGTACTTTCCTTGTCAAGAAGGATCTGGAAGTAGCGGGCCACCTGGGAAACTATGGAATGGAAGTAGCAGGGAATTGGTTAGATTATACTAATGGGTGACCAGTAAAGTATCAGAATGGGGGTGATGGGAGATTGGTTAGGTGATTTGGTCGCATTGTCTTGTTGAGATGGAACCAAAATTAGATACTAGTGGGTGACCAGTAAAGTATCAGAATAGGGGTGACGGGATATCAGTTGAGTGATTGGCTCATGTTGCCTTGTTGAGATGGAACCCGTAGTGGACCAGTGGGCGACCTGGGAAAAATCAGACCTGGAACAACCAGGGATTGGTGAAGTATTTCTTTTGTAAATTGCCATTCTAGAAAAGTCTTCAATTTTGTTACTGTCCGGAGGTCCCCTTTACCATTCTAATAACACAATATGACAATAACATCCTAATAGAGCGAATCTCAAGACACTGCTAACTTTTCCGAGCTCCATTGTAACCGTTCCCACCTTTGTTTTGTACAAGACTGTGAGAAAACAGATGTAAAACATGTGCGACTGGAACCCTGGAAATCCCAAACCTCTGACGGTGTCATCCTCCCTTATTGAATTTTACCATCTCTTTGTTCCGGGATGAGACATTCACCTAAGGAGCACAGGATACAAATTGAATTACATCTCAGGTGAAAAAGCTTAAAGGTTTCACCACATCCCATGTGAATAGATCTCTACGAAGCGAATTCATGGCAGAGACAAGCAATTTCTGAAAATCCCCTCTGGAGAGAGCGGAGCGGTATGAAAAAGTGGAGGTGGTGCCAGAATTCTGCAAAAATCGAGCAGAGGGGACAGATATGAGAATTTCTTCATACAATAAATGCATGTACAGTAGATTTTTGTTAGTTTGGTACCAATGGGGTTTATTTGATGCCACATTGAAACTTTTTCAGGAAAATTAAAAATTTTTATTTTCCTATGAGAATGCAAAATTGCACCATTTCCAGGACTCTAAACTCCACAGCTCATCATCTGCCCCAGGATGTGAACCCTAGCGCTTGGTTTCCATTGCTATATCTATAGCACAAGTCTATATTTGCGGAATATATATATATATATTTTTTTTTAGACAAAAACAAATTTATAAAACACAAAAAAATATCAATAGATCATGAGCACTGCAAGGTCTATGGACAATATCTTACTAAAGAGACATTCTTCGTACTAGCAATACCTGTTTGTGGAGATACCTGCATGATCCAAGATACTACATGCATGATACAACATAATACATACATAATACCACATACTACATATATAATACAAGATACAACATACATAATACAACACACTACATATGTAACACAACATACTGCATACATAATACAACATACTACATACATAATACAACATACTACATATGTAATACACCATACTGCATACATAATACAACATACTACATATATAATACAACATACAACATACTACATACGTAATACAACATACTACATACGTAATACAACATACTGCATACATAATATAAGATAGTACATACATAATACAACATACTACATATATAATACAACATATTACATACATAATACAACATACATAATACATAATACAACATACTACATATGCAATACAACATACTACATATATAATACACTACTTTTATGATACAACATACTACATACATAATATAACATACTACATATATAATACAACATACTACATGCATAATACAACATACTACATGCATAATACAACATACTACATATATGATACAACATATTACTTTTATAATACAACATACTGCATGCATAATACAACATACTACATATATAATACAACATACTACATACATAATACAACATACTACATACAGGATACAACATACTATATATATAATACAACATACATAACACAACATACTACATATGTAATACAACATACTACATACATAATACAACATACTACATACATAATACAACATATTACATACATAATAAAACATACTAGAGTACAGCACTTTTTGGATGTTTTCGATGGCTGCAGTATCTGTATAACTGAGCCACAATACAATGGGGTGCAGGAAACTAAAGGAACCCAAATACTGTCAACTTTCCCAACCCCCCCTTCCCCTCTACATGCATGTATGGTTAGGCTGAGCATGCATGTGTTCTCATTAGAGGGGGGAACAACTCACTGGCACACACTTTTGATGGTGGTTTATTTCCCCTAACAACCTCATACCAAGTGCCCTGCTTTGTGCTGATGTAGGGCGGTAACCCCAAAAACCGCTGTCTACAACTGGGAATCTCTTCCATTTGGAGGACATGTTATGGTTTGGCTTTAATCCCAAACATTGCTCACTAGTAAGATACCTTCCAAAAGATGGTGCTAGAGAACTTGTGAGAACTTATTTGCATATTCCTCTCCCAGAATTCCTAGTAATGCATGTATGGTCTGTAAGACTCTACACACTTCAAGGTGGCCTGTTCAAGGCAATATCTCCCTAAGAAGACCTAGTATCCCTTCTGTCCCCTGACAACTAAAGAATTGGATGTTGCTCTAGAGACAGCAAGTGCCTTGAGATTTGTTTAGAAAAATATTTGTGAGGTTTGGTCCTCCGGTTTATTTTATAAGAAGTGAAGGCCCAAGGAAGGTGAGTAAAACAATTATACTCACCTCTCCTGGGCATCCTCATTGTATCTGAGAATCTCCTGGCATCCTCTTCATGTCTCTTCTGGCCTGTGGCTAACATCACATTCCTTGGTTTCCCATTCAATTGGGTCTCTGCATTGTGGCGATGGTCACCACTGAGGCTCAATCACATTGTTTCATAAGTGACAACCCCCCAAAAAATTGGGGTTCAGGTCAAACCCCAAACTTTTGAAAAATTCAGGTTGAATCCAGTTCTAACTTCATCAGTTTAGCCATCTTAAAATTCACCACACCAAGTCCTTCCTTCCCCCAAAATCATCTGTCGGAGAACAGTCTGGAGCCCCCATATGAGTACGGCTACGTCCAGCCCAATTCAGCCCATGGAGGTCTAGGTTTTGCAACACTTTTATTACGTCCCTGTGAAAGCACCATTTATTTTGACCAAATCTTAGAAATTTTGGGGTAATTTGAAGGTGTTTTCTAGGACTAATATATTACTGACTATCCTCAAGATAGCTCATCACATATGTACTTGGTGACCCCGGGGACCCTGCCAGTCAACTATTCGAAGAGGCCACCACACTCACGAGAATCACAACTTCTTCCTTGTGCCGATGACGTCCATGATGTTCAGTGGTCACATGGTACAGCAGAAGTTCAGTCCCATCCAAGTGAACACAACCTCTACAATATTTGTGGGTGTCTCGGACCCTCACATATTCTAAGGATAGGTCATAGACATATAATAATTCTTCTAACATAAATATTGTTACTAAGTATTAATTGAAATCAGTGTTAAGATGGTGCCGAAAAATAACCGGGGACTCGGGGGTAAAAAGTAGTAGACCCCTAATGGCTTGGGACTGCTTGAATAATCCCCCCCCTCCCCTCCTGCTACCACTTAGCTTAGAGTACAAGGAGCTGAAAGTGAGCCATTACCGGCAATCCGTCTTGTGTCTGTTTAGTTAATAAATCTGTTCTGGGGGTTATATTCAGTCCGGGAGGTACCGGCAGCAGTTTATAACTAGTCAGCCTTTAATTGCGTCTCGTACCTTTAAATATCATCAAACTGCCCTGATTAATATAAAACAGTGAGCACATCTGACATGTGGGATTACCAGTCCAACAAACTTGTTTATACTATGAATGAAAAAAGCCGTTTCATTCCAAACTAACGTCTAATAATCCAGCCCTGGTGTCTTCATGGAGCGGCCTGGCTGTCACATCTACGTTGAGAGACGCGGCTCTAAATATATCTGGGAAAACCTTACACAAATACCCCGCTCACTCGAAATAAAAAAATATATTACAGAGCAACGCCATTGTTGTGTATGCAACAGCATAAATAAACTGTCTGTATTACGCCGCGTCTTATTTTTAGTTTTATTACCATGTATCAGCATGGAACGATTGTACCCAGTAAATTACACCGCCACGCTAAATATATACATGTACAGGGTGGTCACCACTTAATATTAGATTCATGTTACAATAATAGGGGTTATACTTCTTATGACGTAGCCTCCCACTGGGTGCAGGTTTAGGGGGCAGCACAATTCAAAGGCTTAAAGGAACACTCCAGTAAAAATATCATCATGTATATTGCCCTTATACTCCTACTATCCAGCGTCTCCTCACCTTCTGATCAGACACCATTTTGGCCTCTATATTTCCAGTTCTCTTTGCTCTGCTATCAGTCCCATAATAAATTAGCAAAGCATTACATGGGTAGCTAGAGACTGTACTGTATGCACCTGCTGGAGGACAGTGAAACAGCTAGAGACTGTACTGTATGTACCTGCTGGAGGACAGTGAAACAGCTAGAGACTGTATTGTATGTAACTACTGGAGGACAGTGAAACCACTAGAGACTGTACTGTATGTACCTGCTGGAGGACAGTGAAATAACTAGAGACTGTACTGTATGTAGCTGGTGGAGAACAGTGAAACAATTAGAGACTGTACTGTATGTAACTGCTGGGGGACAGTGAAACAACTAGAGACTGTACTGTATGTACCCGCTGGAGGACAGTTAAAAAGCTAGAGACTGTAGTGTATGTAACTACTGGAGGACAGTGAAACAGCTAGAGACTGCACTGCATGTACCCGCTGGAGGACATTTAAAAAGTTAGAGACTGTACTGTATGTACCAGCTGGAGGACAGTGAATGTATCCTTACCTCTATATAAATAATACATCTAAGAGATTATACGTATATGGTCAAGGAGCCTGAGCTGTGAGCTCCTTTATTATAGCTGTGTAACAGGAACTGTCCTTCTTCCGTAGTTAATGATAGAAGTTTTTGCCTCCCCCTGTGGACAGACTGAGTGGTACAGTCCGTCATACAGGAAATCAGAGAACTCAGATTAACTTCTGTAGATTTTATGAGATCAGAGTGAAAGTTACATAACCTAACGGAATAGAAGATTTCAGCTAGAAGTGACTAAATAAGGTAATAATGGCTGAATTACATATATTGGGGGAAGGGAGGGGGGTATATAATCAATAAAAAAAAAGTTCTGGAGGGCATCCTGTAAATTCCATATGCAATTGAAACAAAAAAAAAATTCAAGGTGAAGAACTTCATTAACCACTTCCAGTCCCTCGCACCCATCCGGGCTCATCAAACAGCTCGTCTTCTTCTTCCTCTCTCCCATTTGTTTCTCATATCTAATATTTGTTGGCACTTTCTAAAGAACATAGAACAATCTAGAGGAGATTTAGATCTGCGCGAGACTGATACCATATGTTTTTGGATGTATTTGGATGATTACGAAGTGGCCCTACAGGGAGATATCTAGAGAAGATCAAACTAAAACCGTTCTTTCTAAATCTAACTAAATAGTTTTTCAATAACTTAATTTATTTTACATGTAAATATGCCTGCGAACCTTTAGGGAGCCCCGCACCGTACAGCCGGCTAAGCAAAATAAAATTAACAGTAGACTCTGTTTCTGTTATTTGTGCAGTAAGATCTCGATTGCCTCGGTGGTAAAATTAATGTTTTTCATGAATAACAGTGCAAAGTTAATGAAGAAAAATGACCTTAATAAATGAATGGTCTCCGCAATTATGCAAAATAAACAAATATGTAACGTAATCATTAACTTTTACCAAGAATATATTAGATCTTTAGATACACGCAATGAGATTTTACAATAGTACTTTACTAGGGTGTTAAAGTGATGAGACAGATCTCCTTGTTAAGTGCCTCCTTTTGCTAAACTGAACAATATATTTAATTTATAAAATATTTAGAGCGCTGCGCTCTCGATTGCTTACTCGTTCCTTTCTGCCAAAATTGGAAAGTTGGAGATAAACTCACAAATGTGTATCTGGTTTTACAATGGAGCGTACAGATTATCAGACTGTGGGTGGTCGGACTACTGTACGAGGACATGGACGTTCCATCTTGCTCCCAGATGGTCTCATATTCTAATATCCTTGTGTCTCACACTAGGGTTCACTTTGGTATGCCTAAGCATGGCCTACAAATGTGAGAGGAAATTAGACTATATACTTGAAGAAAACCCACAAGAGCACGGGAAGAACATGCAACTTGGGCAGGATACAGGAAGATGATGTTGGCGCTACTTCAAAGAATTGCATCCCGGATCTTGGCCTCGCATGGACCGTGTGGTCATTTGGCTTGTATCCACTCAAGTGGGTAACCAGCTGAAATATCCAAGATCTTGTCTGTACAAGTCCTTACTTGGATACAATCCCTTCGGTGTAAAAAAACCAACAGATAAGTTGGATGGAAACGTTGAGGGTTTCCAACAAACCATCCATTTGCCCATTACGGATTGTCATTCACAATTTTCTAACAATTTGCCTGATGAAGGGGGCCTAAGCCGAAACGTTGTAATCATGTCACTATTAAACTGCATAGAAGCATAACCTTTTTGGAATGCGGTTCAATGATCCTTGTTGAATCCCACTGTCCCTTACCAGATTCTTGAAGAACGTTACATACTTTCCCAGTTTCGACCGTACTCTGGGCTCCACACTAGAGCTGAGCAAGTAGGTATTCGATTGATTACTATGGTATTCGAAATACTGTACTCGATTGAGTACCACTCGTTGTTCGAATGTAAAAGTTCGATGCAGAACCAGCATTGATTGGCTGAATGCTATACAGTCGGCCAATCAACGCTGGTTCGTCTCTTACCTTTAGAAGTCTTCTCCGTTCAGCTTCCCCACGGCGTCTTCCAGCTCTTCATTCGCTCTGCCAGGCATCGGGCCTGGGCAGAGCCGACTGCGCATGTCCGCTTGTAGTGCGGGCATGCGCAGTCGGCTCTGCCCAGGCCCGATGCCTGGCAGAGTGAATGAAGAGCCGGAAGACACCGCGAAACGCTGCACGGAGAAAACTGCTCAGAGGATCCAGCCCGACCCTCACTCGTGGACTTGGTAAGTATAATTTGATCGAACGTTGCCTACCCCTGAAACAAGCATTTTCCCCCCATAGACTATATTAGGGTTAGATATTCGATTCGCGTAGTCGAATATTGAGGGGCTACTCGAAACGAATATCGAACTGTTCGCTCATCTCTAATCCGCACCCTTCTCTCTGGCCTTTTCTCAGTTGACCCTTGCTCACACATGGAGACTCCCTGTGCCTTGATACTTTGTGCACCATCCGCTCTCCAGGGTTTTGTTGCTCCAACGCTCTACTCCATTCAGAATCCCAAACTTACATGGTATATTTTAACCAACGCCCAGGATTAGTTGGCTGAAGGGTCAGCCACAACAACTGAGAAGACCAACATTCTTCAAGTCCTAGACAACCAAAATAGAAGGATGTTTTCTCCGTTCTTTTCTTCCCGTTTCCTCCTCCACCTACAAACCAGCTGTTCAACATCTTACAATATTTTACAAAATTTCAGATCGTCTTTCTGTGATAACCTCATTTTACGACCAATTAGGAAATCCGTAAACTCTTTTCAGATGGTGCCCACGTTTCGCGCTCCTTACCATGCATTTAATGGTCAACTTCCGCACTTCCTTTTTTTTTTTTTCTTCCAGTGTGTATTTTACGCAGGAAAAAAAAAAAATTTCCTGGTGAGGTTGAACGTTTCTTGAAGCCAGAATTGTTTCTTTCACATGAGAAATTTGTTAGGAGCACTGAAGGCCAACTGACTATGTTACATTCCATTGTTCGGAGTGCGTTTCGGGAACACATCCCTTTCTCATTATATTTCCATAAAATATATTTGATCTGTTCTATTCTTAGTACACCTCTGATGTGGTCTGTGAATGGGACACAGTATAAAAATATTTCTTCTTTATACGAGACAAAATGTTTCCATTTCTAAGAAGCATTAGAAAAACTATATAATACTTTGGCAGTAAGTTTGATTTAGCAACCAGGATTTATTGCTATTTACTATGATCTGGCCCAGCGGTAGCAAATGAAATAAAAAATGGTAAGACGCTATTAATGGGGAAGGGTAACGGGGACCTTATTTACTAATAGTCTGCAAAACCTAATCTTATGCCTTCCTATTAAGGGGGCCGTTAATCCTCAAGTGCAGGATGTTTTACAGGTGATGTAAAAAAGCTTCTGGAGATGTTCACAATTACAGTCACAAAAAGTATCATAAAAATGTTTCCAGGTAATTAAATCTATAAAAACATAAAGGAGATGTAAAAAGAGTTCATTATTTTTTAATAAAACTATTACGGCTTGCAGTGTTCATCAGCGCGGCTTTTAATAACAGCAAGCTGGACAGGAAGGTGTTATGGGAAAACCCAGGCAAAGCCTTAAGACTTGGTGTTGTCTTCGACCCACAACAAAAATGGTGCCCATAGTCCTTCCATAGCTGTTGGCCAAAGATTTGTTCCTCTGGCAGCTCTTCCTCCTGACCTATACATACACCCTTGGCTGAGCATGCATGTGTTCTGAATGGGGAGTAGGGTGTATGTTTCTTGCGAGACACCTCTGGAAACAGTTTATCTCTTGCAAGATTAAAGATTGGAGACATTCTCTACCCTTCTTTATCATGACATAGTTTGTCAAGTGGTGGAGGGTTCCATTCCTTTTGGTGGTCTACCTAGTCAGGTCACTATGTGTAACCAACATTTATTTAACCAAGGAAGGTCCCATTCCTTCCAGCAATCTGGGTGACAAAACGCACCTGTAGCTTACTGTCCCTTCCTGCTAGCAGTCCCTCCCCTTACTCAGGAATCTTCCCGGCTTTCTTCCCTGCTCTGCTTCTTTAAGGTTCACTCAATCTACTGTTCCTGACCTCAGCTTGTTCCTGACTTTCTGCTTGTTTGTGCCTTTGTGTGCATTCTATTAGCCTTAGACCTCTGCCCATTTCTGAGTGTTACTTTTCCTGTCCTTCTAGTGCTTCACATAGGTGTCTCTCTGGCCCTAGACCAATCAACACTTCGAGAACTGGCAACCTGGAAGTTTTCCCAAAGCAAAGTCTAGATTCATATATAGGAGTTGAAGGGTAAATACCTGGGAGATGGATAAAACAATGCCCTTGGGGGTGTTCAAAGTCAACAGGCGACATGGTAGGTTAATAACCCGCTGTCTGTAAAATCAGGGCAATGTCTGAAGGCCTCTTAAAAAAAATGATAGTCTGTCCTTCCTGCACAAATCAAGCAGAATGTGCCCTAAATTGTATCAGGGCCTTGATAAATACAACAAATGTGTACACCTCGGCTAAATTTCTCAAGAAACAATTCCAGACAATGTTGTGACATCCTAACAAAAGCCTTGAGATCACTGCAATTCATAACAGAACCACTGGGCGGCCGCAAATAGACATGTATAGCACATCACATTGTGATACAATATCATAAAATCATCTGGTCTTGAAAATCTTGTGCTACATGTATCAAGACGAGTCTAAGAAAGAGGAAAAATAAAGTGATTACATCTGTTTATTAGAAGTGTGCATAACAAGCAAGTGTGCTGGAGTCTCTATATCTTTGGCATCAGGAAAGTCCATCCCGTCTGGTTGGTGAAATCACAACTGAATGTAGAAAATTGGTATCTTGGCTTATTTCTGCCCTAAACTTATAGGTTGAAGGATTATTTTCAATGTGCACCTCCTTAATATAGTTAGGGGGATATCGTCAGAGACCACCATTTAGGTGTGTGGAGTCTTATTAAGCCATTAGCGCTCCACTGTGCAAGGGAACATGGGAAGAATATGCAAATCTGTCTTCCATGATGTAATTAGGAAGACAGAGCCTCAGTCATGCACACCAATAGAGGGCGCTCCCTGAGGTTGTGCAAGTCTGTCTTCCATGATGTAATTAGGAAGACAGAGCCTCAGTCATGCAACCCAATAGAGGGCGCTCCCTTTAACATCATGCCGACCTTCCCAGAGGCCTTTGCTTGCAATGATGTGGGATTTTACCAGGTAGTCTCTCAGACAAGGACAGCTGTTTTGATGATATTGCATCTCATCAGCCCAGTCGGGCATGATGTTAAAGGTAGCGCCCTCTATTGGGTTGCATGACTGAGGCTCTGTCTTCCTAATTACATCATGGAAGACAGACTTGCACATCCTCAGGGAGTGCCCTTTATTGGACTGCATGACTGAGGCACCTGACTTCCTAATTACATCATATTATGGTGATAACGTCTATCCTTAGGGAGAGACCACCTATTCAGGTGTGTGGAGACTTATACAGCCATAGTCGCTCCACTGCAAGGGATAATGGGAGGAATATGCAAATCTGTCTCCCAAGTTGTAAACAGGGAGACAGTGCCTCTGTTATGCTGCCCTCTATGGGAAGCACCCATGAACATCATTATGCAGTAAAGGCTTCTGGGAAAGTTGGGCATGATGTTCAGGGTACTTCCCATAGAGAGCAGCGTAACAGAGGCACTGTCTCCCTGTTTACATCTTGGGAGACAGATTTGCATATTCCTCCAATAATTACATCATGGAAGACAGATTTGCATATTCTTCCCATGCTCCTTAATATAGGGGACAATGCCAGGCTGGAATAACTGGGGTATATCCTCCATACTGGTAAACATTAAGATCATGTCTGCTGCGGGCCATAGTGAAGGTCAATGCATCCAATGCTGCGCTCCCTCACCTACCACCTACAACAGTGAGATATCACAAGGTCTTAGCCAGGATTTGACATGAAGATACAAATAAATCTCCCAATACAGAGACAAGGCTGTCGCTCTGCTATGTCTCTTCCTACGAACCAGCCAGTTTGTCCTAATGCCATTATATACAATGGACATTTTATATCTTTCCTTTCATGTTTTTCTTTTCATAAATATCGTAAATTTTATCTGAGTCTACAAAGCTTCTTCCATTGGTAACGGCAGCTCCACCTTCAATCTCACTTTGAGCTCCATCTTACTGTTTATATACATGGATTTAAGCCACTTAAGAAGTTGACTAAGTGACTTTGTAAATACATTTAAGTATGTTATCTATCTCATATTGAGTTGAACCTTGTAATGTACTCCAGAGCTGCGTTCAGAATTCTGCTGACCGATCAGGTTTCTCACACGACCAGCTATTAGATTCTCCAATGGACACAGCGTCGTACTTGTGGATAGGAAGTCCATCTCTCTATTCATGCCTATGAGAGCCTTGATGTGAGGAATGAATGGAGAATTTTACTTCCTACCCGTACATAAGACATTGTGAGTCTTATTGTTGGTCACATGACACAGTGAAGGAGCAGATAGAAATGGATAACTCGCAATTATAGCCACTCTTAAGAGGGATCACGTCACTACATTTCACATCACGTACCTTCGAACAGGACATTGGATAAACATTTTAGTTAGGGTGCTACTTTAACAAACTTGCCCTAACAATCGACCATACTTACCAATTTCCCAAAATGTCCAAGAAGCTCCCCCAAAAAAGGAGTCACCTCCCAGAGTCTGAGGAAGAGTTGGCAAATCTCCCAAGATGGTCAGATCATTCCACCAGGCTCTCGGTCACATAAAAAATATATACAAACATGTATACAGAAAGTGGGGCAACAAGGTGGCTCAGTGGTTAGTAATGCAGCCTTGCAGCACTGGAGTCCTGGGTTTGAATCCTGCCAGGAACAACATCTACAAGGAGTTTGTATGTTCTCCCCGTGTTTGCATGGATTTACTCCCATTCCACAAAGACATACTTATAGGAAAATAAACATACATTGTGGTCTATATAGGGCAGACAATCTACATTAGCAAAAAAGAAATTGTCCACCATGCCGTTTACATTATAGTCAACATGGATGGATGCAGAAAGGGGGGGGGGGGGGGTTAGGACTTAAATAATATTGGTGTGAACATACCCTTACTTTGAAGCATTTTCCCCTGCCTAAAACTTTTGCACCCTACTGTATATCTCTAACGTAGTCTCTAAATGTACTGTAAACGGAACCTTATACTGGACTATTATATAACCTTTCCGCCAACTCTTAGGAGACCTTCCACCATGATGTCGCACGCGATTCCGTGCATCTATTACGTAGCAAAATCATATTGATTATCCCGCGCCGCCATTGCAATGGAATAGAGCAAGTAGCGGAGAGGCCTCTGGAACATCAGGGGTTGTCATCGTAAATGGGGAATGTCATGTCGTATGATGTGACTGTGTGGCGGGATCCGCTCACAATACAGAGTCCTAAGTGTTAACATGGCTTCTGTCTGAGTAATTCATCAAAGCCCCTTACTGTCATCCTCAGAGGCATAAACAGGCCTTCTACAAATTTCTGCCTCGGGCATTTGCCCTATTCAAATGAGTGCAAACTATATTTAAGAAAAGGCTTGCGCGAGCAGAATCATTTGATGTCTTGGTCCCGAGCAGAACACACACATAACATTCATTGTGGATTAACACAAGTCCCATTGTTCCCAAAATATGCAGATTATGTCAGTGGTACCTCAGTTAACCCCCACTCGCTCCTAATTGACAAAGGGAGACGAGGTCAAAGCGTTTACAAAGCCGATCATCTAATCTCTCCGTTCCTCCCATTCGCAGCCTTCTGCCTCCGACCTCATTGGCTTTCACGGCTGACGTGGAGCGGTTTATTTCGGCTTTTTATTGTACGTGGAAAAATAAGTAAATAAATGTAGTTATGTTTTATAGTGAAGTGAAGGCCCAGAAAGAAAGCAGTGAAAACAGAAGAGACTGGATCTGTGTGTATTACCGTATAGGACGTGTTACAATGATGTCAGGGACATACAGACCCCCACCAACCTGGGAGAACAATTGTTCATTATGTGTTCGCCTGTTCTGCTATGGCGTCGGCTCCCACCATGGATACCACTGCCAGATTGTAACTAGGTACATACATAGGGGGCCCTATAGAGTACAGCTATGGATACAGCAGAAAGAAATGTGGACCCCAGAGAAAGGTTTTTACTTCTTACGTGTTCACATAATACCGCCATATACAGCAAGTATTATACCATTACGTACTACTATACTATCCCATGATACACAGCCCATATAATATTAATGTGCTGAGTACATGTAATATTACTGTATACAGTCCACATAATAGTGCTATACGCAGCCAATATAATACTCTTATATATGACCATGTAATACCACCATACACAGTTCATATAATATTACTGTACTGTGGACATATAATTTTATTCTACATAGCCCACATAATACTGTCATACAAAGCCAGTATAATACCGCCATATACTGCAATGTAATAACACTGCACACAGCACATATAATATTACTGTATACAGTCCATATAATAGTGCTATACGCAGCCAATATAATACTCTTATATATGACCATGTAATACCACCATACACAGTTCATATAATATTACTGTACTGTGGACATATAATTTTATTCTACATAGCCCACATAATACTGTGATGCAAAGCCAGTATAATACCACTATGTACTGCAATGTAATACCACTATACTCAGCACATATAATATCACTGTACACTGTCCACATAATACTGCTATACATAGCAAGTATAATACCATGTTATACTACAATGTAATACCACCGTACAACATTAAACCCCAGACTCAACCCCCTTTAAAAAAACATGGTCATACAAATTCCAACCTATTACAATGTAATACCACCATACACAGCCCATATAATATTACCGTACTGAGGAAATATAATTTTACTCTACATAGTCCACATAATACTGCCATACCCAGCCAGTATAATACTATTATATACTACAATGTAATACCACCATACACAGCCCATATAATATTACTGTACTGAGCACATCTAATAATGCTGTATCACGTCTCAAATAATACTACTGTTTCTGACACCCATACAATTATTTAGATAGCCCATAGTCAACATAGTATCCATATACATAGCACATATAATATCACTGTAACAATATATAACCCACATAAAGCCTCTGTACACATGATACATAATATATCTGTACACGGTCCTCATATTACTACTGTAACATTATATCCTCCATAATACCACATTACCCAAAATAATACCGCCAATTAAAGACCATACTATATTACTGTACACAGTCAACACCATATTGCTGTTCCGCATAATACTGTATTTCCTTACATAGGCCACATAGGATTGACACTAATATTACTGTATATAGACCACATAATATAGACATACATAACCCTTTTGTAAACATCTCAGTAAAATTCCACCGGTCTGGTTCATTATCATTCCAGGTTCCGGTTGATCCAGAATTAGATGCAAAACAATCAGAATCTTGGTTTTTGCAGATCCCCCCCCCCCCCCCCCAATTGATGAGAATTCATATTTTAGCACGAACAATATTTCTGCAAATCCGATATCTCAACAACCGGCCCTTGGATGTTATATTGCGGTTGTATTTACTGGACTGCACGTCCCGAACCTGCGGTGAACAGACGACTTTTGACTATTTTATTAGCCGGACCCTTCATCCTGTAAATGTCTTTATTGTTACAGATTTGCCAGAGGACACAGACCAGACATAGACCTTGTCTTGGATCCATTCTTCAAGCACAATGAACAATGACATTCCTTTTCCATCATGCAAATCCCATAACTATCCAAGACGAATGAATGGCTGCCGGTCGTCACTTTATGTAATTGCGCTGAGGAACTGGGACGGAAATTTGACTTTATTTTGTATGGGGCCAACAAACATAGAAAACTTTACGAAATTTAGCGAAAGTTACTTGGGTTTTCGCACAAAGTGGTTGTTCTAAGGTTACAACGTATCACTAAGTAGAGATGGGCGAAACCTCACCACATTCATTCATGAGTTTTGGCCCAAACTTGGTGTTCGGCACAAACTTGGTCTCTTCAGACTAAGATTGGATGAATTGATTTGCAACGAACCGGAAGAATTCCAAATTGTTCAGTTTTTAACTAAACCAAAAATTTCGGATACATCTCGGATGAACTAAGTTATTATATTCTGAGGTCTCGTCAGAGTAGGGGGAGGTCCAAAGGTGGTGTAAAAAATAATAAAAAAATTATACTCACCTTCCTTCTCCTCTTTCGGATCCTTTCCAAAGGGCAAAGGTCACACCCAATATTCATGAGATTTTGTCAGACTTCAGAAAAACTTTGTATCAAAAAATTATCAGAAATTTCTATAAATTCACTTGCGCAGCAAAAAGTAGAATTTTTTTTTTGTGTCGTTTCATCTAAACTAGAACTGCGGAAAGATCCTGCACAAAGTCCTGGTAAATTAATGTCCCCACGACTACAAAGGAAACACTTACAGCGGCATTAAGAGCCTGACATTAATATCCAGCCTACGAGATGTAAGATGAATAATTCACATTCACACCTGGGAGATTGATGCTCTGTTTTACTTCATGTTAGCGCAGATTTGATAACATAATCTTTGACTTACAGTTCATTGACTCGGGGATGGGAAATTTGTGAAGGGGAAGCAAATCCAGACATCCATATTTTACCAAATATAAAAAAAGTTGTTTTTTTTCTCTAGAATCCCATCCTTTCTGCCTGTCTATGTATCATCTATCTATCTATCTATCTATCTATCTATCTATCTATCTATCTATCTATCTATCTATCTCCTATCTATCTATCTATCTATCTATCTACACTATCTATCTATCTATCTATCTATCTATCTATCTATCTATCTATCTATCTATCTATCTATCTATCTATCTACACTATCTATCTATCTATCTATCTATCTCCTATCTATCTATCTATCTATCTATCTATCTATCTATCCTTCTATCTATCTCCTATCTATCTATCTATCTATCTATCTATCTGTCTATCTCCTATCTATCTATCTATCTATCTATCTATCTATCTCCTATCTATCTATCTATCTATCTATCTATCCTTCTATCTATCTCCTATCTATCTATCTATCTATCTATCTACACTATCTATCTATCTATCTATCTATCTATCTATCTATCTATCTATCTCCTATCTATCTATCTATCTATCATCTATCTATCTATCTATCTATCTATCTATCTATCTGTCTATCTCCTATCTATCTATCTATCTATCTATCTATCTATCTATCTATCTCCTATCTATCTATCTATCTATCCTTCTATCTATCTCCTATCTATCTATCTATCTATCTATCTATCTATCTGTCTATCTCCTATCTATCTATCTATCTATCTATCTCCTATCTATCTATCTATCTATCTATCTATCTATCTATCTATCCTTCTATCTATCTCCTATCTATCTATCTATCTATCTATCTATCTATCTATCTATCTACACTATCTATCTATCTATCTATCTATCTATCTATCTATCTATCTATCTCCTATCTATCTATCTATCTATCTATCATCTATCTATCTATCTATCTATCTATCTGTCTATCTCCTATCTATCTATCTATCTATCTATCTATCTATCTATCTCCTATCTATCTATCTATCTATCTATCTATCTATCTATCTCCTATCTATCTATCTATCTATCTCCTATCTATCTATCTATCTATCTATCTATCTATCTCCTATCTATCTATCTATCTATCTATCTATCTCCTATCTATCTATCTATCTATCTATCTATCTATCTATCTATCTCCTATCTATCTATCTATCTATCTATCTATCTATCTATCTATCTACACTATCTATCTATCTATCTATCTATCTCCTATCTATCTATCTATCTATCTATCTATCTATCTATCATCTATCTATCTATCTATCTATCTGTCTATCTCCTATCTATCTATCTATCTATCTATCTATCTATCTATCTCCTATCTATCTATCTATCTATCTATCTATCATCTATCTATCTATCTATCTATCTATCTATCTATCTCCTATCTATCTATCTATCTATCTATCTATTTCCTATCTATCTATCTATCTATCTGTCTATCTCCTATCTATCTATCTATCTCCTATCTATCTATCTATCTATCTATCTATCTATCTACACTATCTATCTATCTATCTATCTATCTATCTATCTATCTATCTATCTCCTATCTATCTATCTATCTATCTATCTATCATCTATCTATCTATCTATCTATCTATCTGTCTATCTCCTATCTATCTATCTATCTATCTATCTATCTATCTATCTATCTCCTATCTATCTATCTATCTATCTATCTATCTATCTATCTCCTATCTATCTATCTATCTATCTATCTATCTATCTATTTCCTATCTATCTATCTATCTATCTATCTATCTATCTATCTATCTATCTGTCTATCTCCTATCTATCTATCTATCTATCTATCTATCTCCTATCTATCTATCTATCTATCTATCTATCTATCTATCTATCTATCTCATATCTATCTATCTCCTATCTATCTATCTATCTCCTATCTATCTATCTATCTATCTATCTATCTATCTATCTATCTATCTATCATCTATCTATCTATCTATCTATCTATCTATCTATCTATCTATCTATCTATCCTTCTATCTATCTCCTATCTATCTATCTATCTATCTATCTATCTATCTATCTATCTATAACTATCTACAGTATCTATCTATCTATCTATCTATCATCCCCACCTACCATACCCCATTTATAATACGAGTCTCTTTCTATATGGGAGGCCTCTTCAGGCCCCAGGCC
Organism: Leptodactylus fuscus; assembly: GCF_031893055.1. Taxonomy (NCBI): domain Eukaryota; kingdom Metazoa; phylum Chordata; class Amphibia; order Anura; family Leptodactylidae; genus Leptodactylus; species Leptodactylus fuscus. The sequence goes on from NC_134272.1 coordinate 82,695,504, forward strand.
TTGAGCACGACTACAACCTTTGCCCCTGTATCTTCGCCCCTGTAGAGAACCAAGTATTATTTTCCCTTGTATGTTATTTCACCTTCATGTATGTCCTTAAACCCCTCGGCTTTTCCAGTTATATCTAATATAAAATAAATATACCACCAGCTTTATAGAGGCTCCGCTATATTGTACGAGCTGCGGGGCTCCGTCATTTAACATTGGCAATAAATCTGTAATTTACTCTAATACCGAGAACAGATTTTATTTAATGGGAGATCATATAATGCAATGGAAGTCAAGTTTGAGGAATAACGCTTACTAATTTAGTGAATAAAACACCCCGCAGCTGATGGGAATTCTCACATTACAACATGTTTAGAAGAGGCTGCTCAGTTTGTGGTTTGTTGTCTGTGAGAAATATTTATCCCTTAAATACGAGAATATGTTCCCATGTGAATCCATTGCGAGAATGGAACATATTAACCAAAGGCATTACCAGCAAAGTGCGCAGCTTACCTATATGTTCTACATGGTCGAGGGGGCTGTGGAAGCGAAAACCAGAAAAATACCGCCAGACATTGTATTAACTATACCGCTATATAGTGCTGAACTAATACCGTTTCATCTGTGACATTTGTGCCATTGGATTTAAAAATTGTAAAGAGTTTTTGGAGGGGGGCTAAACATACGGATGTTCTATAACAAGGATTTAACATCAATGACCAACATTCGCTGCCCTTAATGATCTACTGTTCTCAGCAACTGATATAGAAAGAATAGAGCAGGAAGCAGACAGCACAGTTCTCCGTGTAGTGACCTGACAGCTTAGGTCCAATAAAGTAACTGTAATCTGATCTGCAGTACCAGATCTGGCCACTACACAGTGCACGGAGCTGTCAGCTTCCTGCTCTATTCTCTGCTTAGAAAATATAATAATTAATAAACAGGGCAGTTCTCTGTGTAGTGACTGGACAGCTTAGGTCCCATTAAAGTAACTGTAATCTGATCTGCAGTACTAAGTCTGGTCACTACACAGAGAATGGAGCTATCCGCTTCCTGCTCCATAATCTGATGAGAAAATCTAATAATTAATAGTGCATATAAATGGTTCACGTATTAATAAAATGTACTTCTAAATTATTTTATTACGTATGGAAGTCAACCAGCGTATCTGGGTGGGTAACTCTTAAAAGGAATGTTTCACTTATTTAACTATTTAATAAAATCTAATGTATCACTTTTTCCAATCTTTTTCTATTTTTTGAGTTTTTTTAAATTCTATTTTCCATTATGACTATGGAGGCGGCCATCTTGCCTGAGCTTCTTCTCTCCTCTGTTAACAGCATTTAGTGATCTGCTTTACAGCACAGTTGTGACCATAGGCATCAATAGCCTGGAGCTGACTCATTGAGGTCTATGGGAGAGTTTTCTGTGCAGGGAAGGGGAGGAGACAAGCTGTGACATCATCTATTGTCAGTAGTGAGGCAATGATAGGTCAGTGGTGTTAACTTCTATTGTGATCCTGTCTGCTAAGAAAATCCCTGGGGGGGGAGAGGGGGCCCAATGATGAGGGTTGGGAGGTGGAGGGGTCCCAGGGTCACGCGTTGGAGGGTGGAAAGGGCCTGGAGTCGTGGGTTGGTGGGGGGGAAGGGAGCCTGGGGTTGCAGGTTGGGGGGGTGGAAAGGGCCTGGACTCACGGGGGGAGGAAGGAGGGAGGCACGGGGGGGGGGGGAGGAAAGGAGGAAGGATGGAGGAAATGGGGGCGCGGGTGGGGAGGAATGAGGCTGCCGGGGGGATGAGCGGGAGGGGGGCAGGGGGCGCAAAGGGGGGCCGGGAGTCCGTGGCGCAATTGTGTGGGAGGGGCCCGCTACGGCCAAAGGGGAGGTCCGGGCGCACGCTGCAGGTGGGTCGCGCAGGGGGTGAAAATAATCATTTTCTAGTAACACCTTCACAGTGCACTATTGGTGTCCTAGGGAATGATGGGACCCCTACTTGGACCCCAACCAGTGTTCTCTTGTGACATGTGACATTTCTTTGTTAGTGCTCTTGAGAATTAAGGAATTAAAAGCTTATCTCAAGAAGAGACACGAGTCATTGAGGGCCCCTATGTAAAAACAGAGTAAGAGCCCCGTGCCCACTGATAGTTCTAAAATGTAATAACTCAATAGTGTAACTAGTAGAAAGCAGTGGGGAGGGTGGGCCGTATAGAAAGCAGTGGGGGGATGGGCACTATAGAAAGCAGTGGGGAGGGTGGGCCGTATAGAAAGCAGTGGGGGGATGGGCACTATAGAAAGCAGTGGGGGGATGGGCACTATAGAAAGCAGTGGGGGGGATGGGCACTATAGAAAGCAGTGGGGAGGGTGGGCCCTATAGACAGCTGCGGTGAGGATGGGCCCCCTTCCCTAATAGGGGCCTACATGACGGCCACCATTAATCTAAGTAGTAGCTACAGACGGGCACCTTCCATGACGGAGCGCTTCCATATCAGCCAAGGTCTATTATCTCCCATCTCTCCATTCTAAGACATTCACAAGACCAGACACCTGTCTAAAACACGGTATTTATCACCGACTGCAAACACAGCCGTTACTTGCAGCTGCAGTCAAAATGAAAACTGTAAATTGTAACACACAGGGTTGGATTTCACAGGTTTTATTTGCATGTCTCCATGTCTGCCACCTAGGAGACTGTGACAATGACTCAACCTTGAAATATTCTCAATATAAGAACAATAATGGGGACCTTTCTCAAATTCTACAGAAAGCCAAGACGATATTTATAGCGGGATCTGGAGACAATAACAAACAATGTCAGTAAAATGCTACAAATAAACTGGATACAATAATAATACAGGAGACGGAGGAAATATCTACAGAGGAGGTGAGCGGGGCGGAACAATCCTCCGTCAGATCAGCTGCTCGTAGGCTGCGGATTGTCAGCTCTGAGGGTCAGAGAGAGTTTCTTACAATGCTTATATACTGCCATATACCTTATCAATACACAGTGCCATACAGTGCACATAACTGTACTTACCTAATCTGCTTCTGGCTACCTACAGACATGACAGCTACGCTTTAGTTTATGTTTTGCTATTACAAACTGAGTTTTTCCCCTTAATCTTCATCTTCTTCCAGCTCATCAAACCTGTGGGTTACCTAAGAGACATTGGTATATAATCCATAGCTCCCAGCTGTCTCAGGGTGTGCAGGGTGTACTGTGTGTGTGTGGGAGATGTGGGGTGCAGGGTGTACCCAAAGAGAAATGGATGGGAATGGGTAGAGTCAATTTAGAAATGGATGGGGCTAAATTTGTAGCGGCATGCATAGCACACCCATACGTTGTCCCTCTTTCTGTTCTTTAAAAATGGGGAAGTATGTATAATCTGTATAAAATACATTGGTGTATAATCTGTATGGTTTATAATCTGTATAAGAAACCTTGGTGTATAATCTGTATAGCAGACATTGGTGTATAATCTGTATAAGGAACCTTGTTGTATAATCTGTATAGGAGACATTGGTGTATAATCTGTATAAGAAGCCTTAGTGCATAATCTGTATAGGAGACATTGGTGTATAATCTGTATAGGAGACATTGGCGTATATAATCTGTATAGGAGACATTGGTGTATAATCTGTATAGGAGACATTGGTGTATAATCTGTATAGGAGACATTGGTGTATAATCTGTATAGGAGACATTGGTGTATAATCTGTATAGGAGACATTGGCGTATATAATCTGTATAGGAGACATTGGTGTATAATCTGTATAGGAGACATTGGTGTATAATCTGTATAGGAGACATTGGTGTATAATCTGTATAGGAGACATTGGCGTATATAATCTGTATAGGAGACATTGGTATATAATCTGTATAGGAGACATTGGTGTATAATCTGTATAGGAGACATTGGTGTATAATCTGTATAGGAGACATTGGCGTATATAATCTGTATAGGAGACATTGGTATATAATCTGTATAGGAGACATTGGTGTATAATCTGTATAGGAGACATTGGTGTATAATCTGTATAGCAGACATTGGTATATAATCTGTATAGGAGACATTGGTGTATAATCTGTATAGGAGACATTGGTATATAATCTGTATAGGACACATTGGTGTATAATCTGTATAGGAGACATTGGTGTATAATCTGTATAGCAGACATTGGTATATAATCTGTATAGGAGACATTGGCGTATATAATCTGTATAGGAGACATTGGTGTATAATCTGTATAGCAGACATTGGTATATAATCTGTATAGGAGACATTGGTATATAATCTGTATAGGACACATTGGCGTATATAATCTGTATAGCAGACATTGGTATATAATCTGTATGAGAGACATTGGTGTATAATCTTCCTGCCTATAAAGGACTCACACACCTTTCATTTGCTGTTTTCAGTAAAGCAGAATTTTTATATATTCGGAATAATTCATTGGGGTCGTAATACTATATAACCAGCTTTATTCTTTTATCTGCGTTATCAGTATTAACTTCCTCATTGGAGACTGAGCAATAACTCAGAGAGGATTGTGCTGTCTGATCATATTGCCGAGTGCGGAGATAAGGACTGTATTAATGTTCTATTGCACTTAGGCAGCCAAAAAGTCAGCAGGAGATTGGAGCTAGAGAGGTCTGTTACCCGCGGTGAGGGGGCTCTGACAAACTTTTACTACATGTATGAAGCTGAATTGTGTTACTGCAATGTTGTATCCTTATGTAACGCTGCATTTCTTGTGTTTGTTCACACTAGACTTCACGTCCTTACATCAGGAGCTTTCCATCACGCCGTTGCCATATTTTATTCCTCTCGCCTATGTAGCACCAACATGTTCCACAATACTTTACAGACATCATAACTCACTTTCCCGAGCAGGGCTCGCAATCTAAATTCCTTATCGGTACTGTATGTTTTTGGAGTGTGGGAGTAAGCCAGAGAACTTGGAGGAAACTCATGCAAACATAAGGAGAACATACAGACTTGTTGACTTTGGTTGGATTCGAATCCAGGACCCCAGTGCTGCAAGACAACATTATTAACCACTGAACCACCATAAACTAACTGTGGCCACTTAGGATGTGTTCACAAGGTCCAGCTGCCCAGCTGTGATGGCCAATGTTAGCCTGATGCTGAAGCTAAATCTGAGGTCTTAGGTCCGGTGCGGTTCCCGATTAGTTAATACCAGTAAATACAGTAGAGGAGCCTTGCAACCTTCACTACTCAGATAAGTAGCCTAGACCACCAAGGTGGCATTATTAACCCCTTAATGGCCCTAAACCACCATAACTTCACCCTTGCTATGGACCACCAAGAAAGGTATAGTTAGCCCCCTCCACAACCTAAACCACCAGGGATGTTACCATTCAAAGTCTACAACTTCTAAAATTTCTGAAAACATAATTGGTACCTGACGCAAATTTGCCAACTTTGATATTGGTAAACTAGGGGCAAATAATCCCAAATCACAACAGTTTACCCAGTCCAATGCCTAAACTAATGGACCCCTTTAATTTTGAGGGCAGGACCTTATACTAGGTTCATACTAATATTGGGGTTTCCGTTCTTCAGGTCTGCTTGGGGACTCAAAAAGCAAAAACCCAATCCACTTATGAAGTGGTTATCCATGGAAACTCGTGGACCCTATAGACTATAATGGGATCCGCTGGGTTCCTGCCTGAAAAATGTGGATAGAAAAAATCAGGACTTTTCTCTCTGCATTTTCAAGTGGAATGGGGGAGAGAATCCCCAAATGGTCACCCTGAAGCCTTACCTGGACTATTCTTTAAAATTAAGGACTTTCCAGCAAAGTCAGGACTGTTGGTATGGTGAAGAAGACATAACATGTCAGAGGTTGGGTTGAGCGATCGGGATCGGAAAAGATCGGATCCCGATTGGCGAACAAGTAAATTTCACGATCGGGATTGGCTGGAAAATGATGGAAATTGGATTTTGAAATGTCAAGATTGGCTCAACCCAAAAAGTGACTTTTCCCATAGAGAAGCATTGACTAGGGTTGAGCGATCAGGATTGGGAAGGATCGGATCCCGATCGGCGATCGAGCAAATTTCACGATTGCGATCGGGTTCAACTGGAAAATGATCAGAAATCAGATTTTAAAATCGATCCTGAAATCTCAAGAAAGGCCCAACCCTAGTCAGAGGTAGATGAATGAAATGAAGGTGCATCTCGTTGACCCTACAAGAACTTCAGACCCCTCCAGCCCACCACCCCATTCATGCCTTTAGACCTTCACGCCGGACGACAGAAGGATCTCGTACACGTTGGCTTTCACTCGTAAGATGACTTACATAACGCCTTCAGTCGTTGCTGTTACTAAAAACACTTTGATAAACTTTTCAACTTTTTTTCGGTCTGTTTGAAGCCTAAATAAATGCCGTCAACAAATATAGGGGCCTAAATATGTAATCACTTAGACAAGAGCAATGTGCCGGTTCTGGCATTTAATCAAACAATGAAATCACATCCAGTTTCCTGACACCAAAGATAAATGATGTAATAATCCAGAGGAGTTCCTTTATCTCGCTGGAACTTTGCATACTTGACTTGTTTTCCATATTTTGTGACTTTAAATGGTGGGAAAATGATATTAAAATGCTTGTAGCGCTTCCACTAAAGCGGCATCCTTTTTGTTTTATTGTATTTAATATAAAAGTGGCAATTATTTGATTTCAAAGCTATGAAAATATGTACCTTGTGAGAAAACAAGCAATTTAAGCTTTAATTGGTGTCATTTTTCATGGAACTGGCAAGGTTTTTACATCTTTGGCATGTCGTTCTCTATAAAACGGCGAGGCAGACTTCGACGGACGCCTTACGAATGTGTGTACATTGTAGGTGTATACATACACGTCTGGGTGCATTAGATAAGTGATGGCTTCAGTCGGCTCCTCGGATGTGGCAATTCTTCTCTTTCAGGACTTTCTTTTATTTTATGTTGTTTTATTTACTTTATGCCGGACATTTATTTAAAGGGAATGTCCCACAAGAAGTGATCACCTGTCTATAGAGAGGGGTGCATTAATATGCCTTTAAATGACATACCGGCTAAGGTTTGCTTTATGAGACAACCCCTTGAAGACATTTCTATCATCTTATGAGATCTTCATTAGAGATGAGCGAGTAGTGTTCGATCGAGTAGGTGTTCGATGGAATACTACGGTATGCAAAATACTCGTTCTCGATCGAACACTACTAGCTGTTCGAAGTTTAATGTTCGATGCAGAACCAGCGTTGATTGGCAGAATGCTATACATTGCCAATCAACGCTGGTTCTTCTCTTACCTTTCCAAAGTCTTCTCCGCGCTAGGTCCCTGCGTCTTCTTCCGGGTGGAATTCACTCTGCCCAGGCATCTGGCCTAGGCAAAGCCGTCTGCGCATACGCAGGCATGCACGTGCATACACGCGCGTGCGCAGTCGGCTCTGCTCAGGCGTCAGGCCTGGGCAGAGCCGCACGCGCATGCGCAGTGGGCTCTGCCTAGGCCAGATGCCTAGGCAGAGTGAATTTCACCTCGGAAGAGGACGCGGGGATCCTGTGACGGGAGAAGACTTCAATCAGAATCCAGCCTAACTGTCACTCGTGGACTTACTCGTGTCACTCGTGATTTTATTGAATGTTGCGTACCCCTGAAACGAGACCCCATAGACTATAATGGGGTTCGAAATCCATTCGAACAGTTGAACAGTGTGCGGCTATTCGAATCGGACACTTTAGTGTTCGCTCATCTCTAATCTTCATAGCATGCGGATTCCGCTGGGGTAGCCATAAGTTCACCTGTAGTTCCATCCAGTTTATGGTATTGAATGGAACGACACACTTGGAGAATGCGAGGAAACATAAATTGTAACTCATAATGTTACATGTAATCTTCACGAATGGCATCCTCTGTTTGTTATTTTATGTTTATGTATATATATGCGTTACTTTATTGACTGATTTTTGGTATCTTGTTTTTTGTTCTTTCTTTTCTGTACAATTTGTAGAGTCTGATGAAGGCACTGTGATGCCGAAAAACGTTTTACTCTGCTCTACAGAATAAAATTTATGTTTCCTCGCATTCTCCAAGTGTGTCGTTCCATTCAATACCATACATTGGGTTGGGACCCTACGACCACGAAGCTCCACTTTACTGGACCTTGCATCCCTTTACTCCATCCAGTTTATGGCACGCAAGGTTTACTGATGTTATACATCCTCCATAACAGACAGTTGGTTGTGGACCCACCATATCACCTAATGGCTTTGACTTTGGACAACTTCCAAGGACTTCACTGCACTTACCAGGTGGCTACTTCTCAGAGTGGTGCCATACAGGTGGCAGCTGGTCGAAGGCCAGAGAGATGCCCGTGCAAAGCAGCAGCAGGGATCAAGCAAAAGAGTCCTCAATACTGGCTGAGTTCAGAATCCATTCAGCGTTGTAAAAAGACAGAGGTCAGAACGGGCAGCATGGGCTCTAAAGTCAGAGGCAAGCCAAGGTCAGACACAGTAGAACAAGATCAAAGTCAAAAACAGAGACAGAAACGAGCCAAAGGTCAAAATATGGAGAAACTGACAAATGCAGAAGCAGAACCCCCTTGCAGGAACTAGGAACCAATATTGCTCAGGTGTCAGGTGAACAGAGGAACAACTTTAAAAACAAGGATTGCACAGGGAAGATTAGCATGTGCAAGTAATGAACCCTGAAGCACAACCTGCGGGAGCCTGGGAGAGAGGAAATATAATGGACAAGACACCAAGTAAGAAAAAAGCTACATTGGTTCCAATGCCCGTCCGGAGGGACAGTATGAAGTATGGAAAGCCAGTATAGCAAGGGGACGAAGACGCTGCAGAGAAGTAACCTGGTGGTGGGGACCTCCAGAAAGTGAAGCACCAGCCCCCAACATAACATTCATAAATACTGAAACATGGCAGCCTCTTCAAACAACTGCACCAGCGGCCCAGTTGCAGATCCCTGACATTCTGTAATTGATAAGGATAGGTCATCAATTATTTAGCCTAGAAACCCTCTTTAAACCTGCAGTTACCGTATTAAGACTTAATTCGGCACTAAAATTGGCATAACTATAGCGCGACTTGTTTATGATGGACCATCCGATGTTATTGAAGCCCTCACAGCAAACGTCAGCCATGGTGGTATTTCATTCCAGTACCTTGTGAAGTATTTCTTGCTGATCTATGAATGTGAATGGAGACGTGGATTTTACTTATTTCATCATTTTCTGCATATAAATGTGGATTTGATGCATTGTGCCGTTACTCACGCTTCTCTCACAATAGACGAATAATATGCAACTTCCTTTGAATAATATGAGCCATAGATTTTATACCATGGAATTTACTGCCACAACAATTCCTGCACGTCTTACTTTATCATAGAGTTTATCAATCCCATCCATTCAGATCACCCCCGCCACTCTACATGTGAAGGAAACTTTAGCAAGTGCTCTAACAATGCGGGTCAATGACAAGCCAAGATGTGCCACATTAAGCCCCTGATCAGACTTGTGCTACTTTGTTGGATTTGTTATAAGGCAGGCATTATTCTGGGTTTTCGGGAAAGGGGTTTCCGAACACCTAACAAAGTTATATAGTGATGAGTGATGAGCTCTCCAAAGGATAGGTCATCGGCATCAAATCAGTTGGGTTTTAACATCCAGATCCCACACCGATCAGCTGCTTTGCCCTTCAGAAGCCATAAACCAGGTCTATGGCCCAGACTAACTCTGTTTCTATTCAAGTGAATGGGAGAAGAGTTGCAGTTCCTGGCACCACTGCTACTGATTCATTCTATCTATCTATCTATCTATCTATCTATCTATCTATCTATCTATCTATCTATCCATCTCCTATCTATCTATCTATCTATCTATCTAATATCTATCTATCTATCTATCTATCTATCTATCTACCTATCTAATATCTCTATCTATCTATCTAATATCTATCTATATATATCTAATATCTATCTATCTATCTATCTATCAATCTCTCTATCTAATATCTATCTATCTATCTATCTATCTATCTATCTATCTATCTATCTATCTATCCACCCATCTATCCACCCATCTATCTATCTATCTATCTATCTATCTATCTATCTATCTATCTATCTATCTATCCACCCATCTATCTCTATCTACCTATCTATTTATCTAATATCTATCTATCTATCTATCTATCTATCTATCTATCTATCTATCTAGCTATCTATCTATCTCCTATCTATCATCTATCTATCTATCTATCTATCTATCTATCTATCTATCTATCTATCTATCTATCTATCTATCTATCTATCTATCTATCGTATCTATCTCCTATCTATCTATAGTATCTATCTATCTATCTATCTATTTATCTAATATCTATCTATCTATCTATCTATCTATCTATCTATCTATCTATCCATCTATCTATCTATCACCCTTGACTTTGTACATATGTGCTGCATAAGCCACAATCCATAAGTGTTCTCCACTGACCTAGACATACGTGATAGAAGTGACTACTATATACTAGTTCCATTATCTGCGCTGAAATCATTGACTCTATTATTGCTGCCTAGAATCTGGTGTAAACTTCTTGATCCCTGTAACACTCGGTACAATTACTCCATTTAATGAACACACTTTCACTTTTGACCCCCGAGGGGTAATTATTGGGTTCCAAGTAGAGCTCTCTCTGCAGGGTGTTATTGTTGATATTGCGAGTGACATATTAAGGCTCGGGTAAAGAAATGATCATTGTGATATGTAATGTGATTATCGTGTTAAATTGTGGCTGCCAGCAATGTAACATTCTTACAATGTCATATTAATTCATTTATTATTATAATAACCCGAATAATTGAAAAGCAAATACGATTTATAGTAGAATTTCCTCCTAAACCTAACATGTTATTCAGAACATGTGTCAGCATTGGGATCATAAGAAGCTTCTACAACTTCAGAAGTTTTGTGGGTTTTAAAGGGGAGCGGCCATGTCTCCGGACACGTCTGATTTAGTAACTAGTGGTCATCCTCCTAATATTATAGTTTTGCTACATTAACATCTAGATATGATTTCCTTTGTTTTGGTCCATTGGAGAACTAGAAGATTGGAAAAATGGACAAAAACTGACCCCAAAAATAATGGACACGAATGGAGTCCAAGGACCACATTGTCTACATGGGCAGGATTTTATTGTCCCGTGATTTTTGGCAAATCTATGTTGTAGGATCACCCATCGCAGATGTCAATGTAGCCTTGGTCTTGTGCTTCTACTCCTCATATTACGTAGGTCCCCTTTGCACCAAAGAAGCTCTTACCTGCCAAGCCATGGACTCCCCAAGACCTCCGCACGTGTCTGATGGAATCTGGCGCCATGACCTTTGAATCTTGTAAGTTCTGGAGTATGGCCTTCATGAACCACACTTGTTTTTCCAGAACCTCACACCGATGATTGATCACTTGAGATCTGGGGAATTTGGAGGACAAGCCAAAAACTTGAACTTTCCTCAAGGTCCTCAAACCATTCTTGAGCAATCTTCGCAATGTGGCAAAGCACAGTATCCTAGTAATAGAGGCTATTGAGTCTAGGGAAAAACATTGTCTAGAAGACGTTAACTTGGTCTATACAATGTTTCAGTAGGTACAACCAAAAGGTGTTGTATGAAGGTGCTGTCCAAGTAACAACCACATGAATACCAGGACCCGAGGTTTTCCAGCAGAACATTGCCCGGACTATCCAGATAAGCAACACTTGTAATGAAGAAAATGTGGTTCTTTAGGCCATGTCACCTTCTACCATCACCCCATGGTCTATTACTGATGCTCACATGCCCATTACAGGCACTTTATTCGGTGGACAGGGGTTAGCATGGGTACTCTTACCAGTCTGTGACTACACAGCCCTATGCAGGTTCCTATGGGTTAGTTTGGGCACTTCAAATACCTGCCTGACAAAGAATGTATATCTCATGCCAGGCACGGCCTGTACACATGTTCCCTATATTATAGCTAGATTTTTTCAACCTTTATGTGGAAATGGAGGACTTGATGCCAACTCTTCCCGTAAATCCATCCTGAAATAATTCTCTGTAACCCTTTCTCTTACTATATCCTTTCTTTTGCAAGTTTCAGAAAATCTATCTATCTATCTACATATCTATCATCTATCTATCTATCTATCTATCTATCTATCTATCTCATATCTATCATCTATCTATCTATCTATCTATCATCTCTCATATCTATCTATCTATCTATCTATCTATCTACATATCTATCATCTATCTATCTATCTATCTATCTATCTATCTATCTATCTATCTATCTACATATCTATCATCTATCTATCTATCTATCTATCTATCTATCTATCATCTCTCATATCTATCTATCTATCTATCTATCTATCTACATATCTATCATCTATCTATCTATCTATCTATCTATCTACATATCTATCATCTATCTATCTATCTATCTATCTATCTATCTATCTATCTATCTATCCGTCTCCTATTTATCTATATGTTTGTGACTATTATAATATCTCAATATAAATAAAGCAGGAACCCAGGCTCACCATATCTATATTGTAATGCAAATCAGCTCTGTTCCCAAAATGGAGAGCTTCTGATTTCACACAGCAGCCTATATGGGCAGGCCGAGCTGCAGTCAAAAGTAGTCTGAGCCTTGATAAGGTTATATCAGAAATTAAAGGGCTTGTCCAACTAATATATATTGAGTCTATTCTCAGGATTTGCCGTTAATAAGAGACTGGAGGTGGTTGGACAGCTGATCAGCTTTCTGACGGGGCTGTGACACCCTTATGTACACCATGACCTCTTCACTCTTTCCGTCACACGCCGCCCACGCAATGTCATTACGGTTTTGTTCCATTCTCCTCTATGGGATTAGGCCAATAACTTAATAATGACCAAGGTCATCAATATAATTAGTTGGACAATCCCTTTAATTTGACTATATTACTAAGTGGAGTCACTGATGTGGACTCTTATGTGATGAAGCAGAGCTGGATTGGCGCCTCCGTATAAGTTCAATATTAGGGGTGACTGAAAAGCGCCTTGCCTTGGCCATTGCAGGTTAGATGTATTATACCCCAGTATATGGTTACTGGTAGGAATTACTCTCAGGCTGGAAGAAAGGAAGGATGGAGGAAAATACTTTATGCTTCTTTCCTTCTACTGCTGCCCTTTGACATAGTGACGAGATCTCGACCAGAAGAAGTAAAATGAGATCTCCTTATTGTGTGGTCAGGCAGATTTATTAATATGGTCTAAAAGAACAATTCTCAGGAGCAGAGTATAAAATGAAAGCTGTGCTGTGATTGGTCACCATGGGCTGTGATTAGATCTATGGGCTGTGATTGGTTCTATAGACCGTGATTGGTTCTATGGGCTGTGATTGGTTCTATGGGCTGTGATTGGTTCTATGGGCTGTGATTGGTTCTATGGGCTGTGATTGGTTCTATGGGCTGTGATTGGTTCTATGGGCTGTGATTGGTTCTATGGGCTGTGATTAGATCTATGGGCTGTGATTGGCTCTATGGGCTGTGATTGGCTCTATGGGCTGTGATTGGCTCTATGGGCTGTGATTGGTTCTATGGGCTGTGATTGGTTTCTATGGACTGTGATTGGTTCTATGGGCTGTGATTGGCTCTATGGGCTGTGATTGGTTCTATGGACTGTGATTGGCTCTATGGGCTGTGATTGGTTCTATGGGCTGTGATTGGCTCTATGGGCTGTGATTGGTTCTATGGACTGTGATTGGTTCTATGGTCTGTGATTGGCTCTATGGGCTGTGATTGGTTCTATGGGCTGTGATTGGCTCTATGGGCTGTGATTGGTCACCATGGGCTGTGGTTGGTTTCTATGGGCTGTGATTGGTTCTATGGGCTGTGATTGGTTCTATGGGCTGTGATTGGCTCTATGGGCTGTCATTGGCTCTATGGGCTGTGATTGGCTCTATGGGCTGTGATTGGTTCTATGGGCTGTGATTGGCTCTATGGGCTGTGATTGGTTCTATGGGCTGTGATTGGCTCTATGGGCTGTGATTGGTTCTATGGGCTGTGATTGGTTCTATGGACTGTGATTGGTTCTATGGGCTGTGATTGGTTTCTATGGGCTGTGATTGGTTCTATGGACTGTGATTGGTTCTATGGACTGTGATTGGTTTCTATGGGCTGTGATTGGTTCTATAGGCTGTGATTGGTTCTATGGGCTGTGATTGGCTCTATGGGCTGTGATTGGTTCTATGGGCTGTGATTGGTTCTATAGGCTGTGATTGGTTCTATAGGCTGTGATTGGTTCTATGGGCTGTGATTAGATCTATGGGCTGTGATTGGTTCTATGGGCTGTGATTGGTTCTATAGGCTGTGATTGGTTTCTATGGGCTGTGATTGGTTCTATGGGCTGTGATTGGTTCTATGGGCTGTGATTAGATCTATGGGCTGTGATTGGTTTCTATGGGCTGTGATTGGTTCTATAGGCTGTGATTGGTTCTATGGGCTGTGATTAGATCTATGGGCTGTGATTGGCTCTATGGGCTGTGATTGGCTCTATGGGCTGTGATTGGCTCTATGGGCTGTGATTGGTTCTATGGGCTGTGATTGGTTTCTATGGACTGTGATTGGTTCTATGGGCTGTGATTGGCTCTATGGGCTGTGATTGGTTCTATGGACTGTGATTGGCTCTATGGGCTGTGATTGGTTCTATGGGCTGTGATTGGCTCTATGGGCTGTGATTGGTTCTATGGACTGTGATTGGTTCTATGGTCTGTGATTGGCTCTATGGGCTGTGATTGGTTCTATGGGCTGTGATTGGCTCTATGGGCTGTGATTGGTCACCATGGGCTGTGGTTGGTTTCTATGGGCTGTGATTGGTTCTATGGGCTGTGATTGGTTCTATGGGCTGTGATTGGCTCTATGGGCTGTCATTGGCTCTATGGGCTGTGATTGGCTCTATGGGCTGTGATTGGTTCTATGGGCTGTGATTGGCTCTATGGGCTGTGATTGGTTCTATGGGCTGTGATTGGCTCTATGGGCTGTGATTGGTTCTATGGGCTGTGATTGGTTCTATGGACTGTGATTGGTTCTATGGGCTGTGATTGGTTTCTATGGGCTGTGATTGGTTCTATGGACTGTGATTGGTTCTATGGACTGTGATTGGTTTCTATGGGCTGTGATTGGTTCTATAGGCTGTGATTGGTTCTATGGGCTGTGATTGGCTCTATGGGCTGTGATTGGTTCTATGGGCTGTGATTGGTTCTATAGGCTGTGATTGGTTCTATAGGCTGTGATTGGTTCTATGGGCTGTGATTAGATCTATGGGCTGTGATTGGTTCTATGGGCTGTGATTGGTTCTATAGGCTGTGATTGGTTTCTATGGGCTGTGATTGGTTCTATGGGCTGTGATTGGTTCTATGGGCTGTGATTAGATCTATGGGCTGTGATTGGTTTCTATGGGCTGTGATTGGTTCTATAGGCTGTGATTGGTTCTATGGGCTGTGATTAGATCTATGGGCTGTGATTGGCTCTATGGGCTGTGATTGGTTCTATAGGCTGTGATTGGTTTCTATGGGCTGTGATTGGTTCTATGGGCTGTGATTGGTTCTATGGGCTGTGATTAGATCTATGGGCTGTGATTGGTTCTATAGGCTGTGATTGGTTTCTATGGGCTGTGATTGGTTTCTATGGGCTGTGATTGGTTTCTGTGGGCTGTGATTGGTTTATATGGGCTGTGATTGGTTTCTATGGGCTGTGATTGGTTCTATGGGCTGTGATTGGTTCTATGGGCTGTGATTGGTTCTATGGGCTGTGATTGGCTCTATGGGCTGTGATTGGCTCTATGGGCTGTGATTGGTTCTATGGGCTGTGATTGGTTCTATGGGCTGTGATTGGCTCTATGGGCTGTCATTGGCTCTATGGGCTGTGATTGGCTCTATGGGCTGTGATTGGTTCTATGGGCTGTGATTGGCTCTATGGGCTGTGATTGGTTCTATGGGCTGTGATTGGTTCTATGGGCTGTGATTGGTTCTATGGACTGTGATTGGTTCTATGGGCTGTGATTGGTTCTATGGACTGTGATTGGTTCTATGGACTGTGGTTGGTTTCTATGGGCTGTGATTGGTTCTATGGGCTGTGATTGGTTCTATGGGCTGTGATTGGTTCTATGGGCTGTGATTAGATCTATGGCTGTGATTGGTTTCTATGGGCTGTGATTAGATCTATGGGCTGTGATTAGATCTATGGCTGTGATTGGTTTCTATGGGCTGTGATTAGATCTATGGGCTGTGATTAGATCTATGGGCTGTGATTGGTTTCTATGGGCTGTGATTAGATCTATGGGCTGTGATTGGTTCTATAGGCTGTGATTGGTTTCTATGGGCTGTGATTAGATCTATGGGCTGTGATTGGTTCTATGGGCTGTGATTAGATCTATGGGCTGTGGTTGCTTCTATGGGCTTTGCCTTTAGACCATTACAATAAATCTTCCCCGATGTGTTTCAAGGCTGGACACAGATATGACACAGATTCGTGGACAGACGGGTACAGGCTTTTTGTCCACCTAATCCTTTCCTATGGCACTATGGGATGGCTCCTGGGACTATAAAACAATAATGTAATATAACAGGAAAGGGTTAAAGGGGTATCCCACTAAGAGTACTTATCCCCTATCACCAAATAAGTATCTGGGGCCTGACCGCTCCCATCCACAACGGTCATGAGATTGAAAGTTCGAAATGAGTGACCACCAATACATTCAATTCAAAGGAAATGACGGAAATAGATGATGACAGTCCTCCAACCATAAAGTGAATGGAGTGGTGGTCGGGCATGTGCACAACCACTCACGTGACAATAGAGAATAGTACGTTGACCCATTAGTTTCTTTGGACCTGTGCACATGATTGCGTATTACACGGATCAGCGTGTGGGCTGCAAAACTCAGAAAAGGACCTGATCCTGTCCGGTTTTGCGGCTGTGCTACCATGGCCCCTATTCATTGAATTCATTGTGACATCACCTAGTGTGACTGCTGCATTCTGTGTCTTATCGACATATATATGATCGCTGGGATCATCAGTGTGCTGTAAGTGAGGATACTGCTGCAAAGAAATCTATAAACAAAAAATAGGAAGTCTCAGCACATTATTTGGCTTAGTGGTTAGAGTCACAACTGCAAAATGTAGATAAATTATTTTAAATAAGGAAAATAATATTTTCCTTATTTTAATAATAAAATTATCATAACACTTGATTTAAAAACTAGATAACTATTTAATGCCTTGTTCCATGCTGATCTAGGTACAGTATAATGAGCTACATCCTCAGTCCAGCCGGGAAGGGAGGGGTGGGGTGGGGGGGATGGTCTGTTAATATTGGGTACCATTCTCTACTATGGAGCCAACTAAATAGCCAAAAACAAAGCATCTTACATTTCCTTACCCTTGGTTCACATCTGCATTGGTAATCCATTCGGGGAGTTCACGGACTATCAAACACAGATGGCAAGCGGTGTGCAGTGAAACCACACGGACCTCCATAGACTATAGTGGGGTCCATGTCCTTTCCGCGCGGTCTCCATACGAATCATGCAGACAGGAAAGTAGATTGTGAAGTTCTTTTCTGTCCGCATATTCCGTGCGGAGGTCGCGCAGCAAGCACACGGACCCCATTCTAGTCTGTGGGGTCCGTGTGCTTTTACTGTACAGCACTTGCAATTGCTTTTGGTATTCCATTTGGGGTGTCCCCATGCGGAGTCCCCGAACGGATTACCAAACGCAGATGTGAACGAGGGGTAACACACAACAAGCAACAATTCAAAAAAAAAACAAAAAAAAAACACATGGCCAGCCTATTTTTCTAAATAAAATAAAATTTTCCTTGCAGATCTGTTACGGCGTCTTCCAAGACAAATGATTCTTGTGTTGCAAGCAGGAAAAAAAAACAGCGGAGAAAAACTTGGGAAAGGCTCAGAAAAAAGATAAAGGTGAAAGAAATAACATTATTTAGACTGTGGGAATAGGCACCTCCCCCGCTCCAAGTTTCCTCATTATTCTTCCTATGCGCTAAAAAAGGATAAGAACTTGAACGCTGGACTCTTTCCAGGCTTGGGCAAAGGTTCAGGTGAATTTTTTGATCCAGGCTAAATAGACGAACATAGCCAAAAGCATGTAAGAACTATTGAGAAATATCCCCTGCGGAATCCAACTTGGCACTTGGAAGAGTTGACCCGTAACCGCTCGGCGCTGACAAGCAGGCAACATTTACTCTTAAAAATAGCCATCTGTGCTGCGAGGAAGCGTAATTGTTGTTAGTAGCGTTCAACCCCCCCCCTCCGAAAAACCTTTACAAAGGATATAGGCTCGAGGATCTTTCCCGCACACCACCAACAACTCACATCCCATCGGCTGCAGTCGAACCCTTCCTGTTGGTCCCAGAGCTCAGATGTTCAATTATTTACTTAGCTCACTTTTATATTCATATTACTTTTTTTTTTTTTTTTTTGCAATGTTAATTCTCTCGCGCTTTATTTTTTTATTTTTTTCTTAATTTTTTTTTTATTGTAATTCTTTATTACGCTACACCTTATTGTGCCTGACAAAAGAAAAGGGTTATTTTAATTTTAGGTGGTGTTTAACAGCATGCAGCGTGCAGCACACAAACTAATAAAATAAAACAGAGAAAAAAAAATTAAAAAAAAAACAAAAAAAACACACAAAGCCTATCTTGGTAAAGCGCTTGCAGAGCACAGCGGTAGCAATAAGATCTCAGACGAAGGAGTTTGATTTGTTCCATTTAATATAAACCCCAAGGCCCCCGGTTAGCAAGAAAGCAAGAGTGGAAAAAAAAAAATATTTGGAAGGCACCTTGGTATATTTGTCCGATAATTTCTAAGAACTTGTTCAGCTGGAATTAAGTTTTGGGATAACGACACGATAGGATTGCCTAGATTATATGTCATCTCACATCAAAGTTTTAGTACATGTCATATACAGCAAATATATATATATATATATATATATATATATATATATATATATGAAATTTAACATGAAATGTATATATTTATATTTAGAATTTTTTTGCAATTTTTTAAGGCATCAATAGAGCAGCTGAAGAAAACAAAGTGTCCATGTCTTCAACTATTAATCTGGTCTTTACTTCTTATCTCAGTCATTCCAGACAGCAGTTTGTACTCAAGCAGTATCAGATTACAATGAAGTCTATGGAGAGGAGAGGAGATAGATAGAGATATGAGGCCGTGTCTAGCATTTCCTGTCACCCAGCTGTGTTGTGGAAGAGAAGTGTCTCTCTACAGTGCAGATGTCTCTCAGCTTTGAGAAGCTTACCTCTCCCTCCTCTCTTCTGTAGAATCATAGTGTATAGATTTGATGAGTCTACAATGAAGTCTATGGAGAAGAGAAAGATGGAGATAAGAGACCATCTCCAGTATGAAATAAGCTATGTCTGTCAGGAGAAGGCTGGATAGTTATTCCTGATAACCCAGCTGTGTTGTGAAAGAGAACTGTCTCTCTATAGTGCAGATGTCTTTCTGCTTTGAGAAGCTTGTCTGTCCCTCACCACTTCCATAGACTCATATTGTACAGATTTGATCGGTTTACTATGAAGTCTATGGAGAAGGTTGGGGAGAGAATTAGAGCAACGGAGACGTGAGGCCATCCACAGTAGTACTACAGGACAGTAATTTGTGATAAACCAGCTATTCTTCAGTACAGATGTCTCTCTGCTCTGTCCAGTTTTCCTTTTCCTCCATCCTCTTCTCTCCATAGATGTCTATTGTACATACCGTATTTCATCAGTGTCAGAAGGAGGCAAATAAGTGAAGAAACAAATTATTTTCTTTAATAAAGTTTATTACATAGTATGTTCCCTTCACCTAGATTTAAAGGGATCCATTCATTGGAATCCCATTTTTTCTCCCTAACACGTAGAAATAGCCTTAAGAAAGTCTATTCTTCTCCTACCTTTATATGTCTTCTCCGTGCCGCAGTTCGGTAGAAATACCGTTTTTCTTCTGTATGCTCTTCTGTATTCTCTTGCAGCACTGGGGGCGTCGCCAGTGCTGCGAGAGAAATCTCTAGTGACACCTCTATCTCGTCTGGAACACCCTCTCCGCGTCTTTTTCTGTCCTGGGTTTCAAACTTCTAGGCATGCGCAGTCGACTCTTCCATTGGGCCTGCAGCAGAGCCGACTGTGCATGCCCACAGCCATTTTCTAGTGGCCACTTACACAGTAAGCCGGTGTAAAAAAAATCTGTTTAATATGAAAATGTGATGTAAACAATAGGTGTCCTGCTGACACTCCCTATAGGGGACTCTCCCAGCAAATACATCTGTTTATAATAAATGGACACTCGATCCTTGTTAACCATTTGTCTGTGCACCGGCGGTTGATTGATGATGGGTTTGTTTTGTTTAAATTAATGTAGATTGTGAGCCCCATATAGGGCGCACAGTGTACATTTTTCCCTATTAGAATGTCTTTGGAATCTTGGAGGAAATCCACGCAAACACGGGGAGAACATACAAACTCCTTGCAGCTGTTTTGTCCTTGGCAGGATTCGAACCCAGGACTCCAGTGCTGCAGTACTAACCACTGAGTCACTGTGTTGTCCAGGTGATGATGCTCTGCTCCAAGGGAGTGTCAGTGCTTGGCTACTTTGGGTCAAAGATCAGAGACTAAGGACCCGGGTGGTTCAGAGAGGGCAGAGTCAAACAGGCAGGTAAGCCTCTAGCAGTAACTTACTTTAGTCTTCCCACTGAGTATATATAAGCCTGCTCAGCCAAGCTGAGCGTGCACGTGTATGACAGAGAGGTTGGGAGGAACAGATATTGGCTACTGTGAGGCTCCACGCACACGAATGCTTTCATTATCAGTATGCGATCTATGGTTTTCACGGTCGGCACACTTGCCCATTATATTTTGTAATATATTTTGCCCCATACACATGCCAGTGTATTATCACAGGCCATGAGCCCAGAGCAGAACTCAGGACAGGTCCTACATATTGAAGGATGTTAATGGGTCTGAGGAGGTAGGGACGGCACATGGATATCAGTCATGTCCCATAAGGGCCTTTCAATCATGGACACGGCTCATACACTATACGGCTATATGCATATAGCTTTACTGGAAGTATATGACCAATGCTAAAGTCTGTAGATAATCTCTGTATGACCTCGCCGCCAATGGCAGACATTGGCAGAAAGTGGGACCCATTGCTACCCATGCCAAGTATATTCGCCCATAGTAGAATCAGATGTAATATCATAAGATATTGTATCACAAATAACAATTAAACCATTAACCCTATACAGAACGCTTCACCCCCCAGCCCAGCGATGACATTTTTGGTTGCTACCACTATGGGATTCTTCCCTATGGTTCTGCTTTTTTGCATTTGGTTGGAGGGACATTGTGAAGTAATAAATGTCTCTATTCATTGCTGGCTGTGTCATGTCGGATGCGGCTCCGGCGCTTCTCTTTTAAGATGTGCAGCCACATTCAAGGCATAGTTAAATATGTAACAAGCGACTGTGGCTTTCAGGCAAACACGTGAATTTGCATTGTTTTATATTCATCATAAATATTTCACGTAATTACTGTGGTACCTTGTGCTGAACCACCAAACAACATTACACATTTAATAGCCCGCTCCCCCATGGCTTCTGCAAAGTTTGCTACAGATTGTCAGCTCAGGCTAGGATTCATCTGCTTTCTGTATAAAGGTAATACACAAATATATACAGTCCTATGAAAAAGTTTGGGCACCCCTATTAATCTTAATCATTTTTAGTTCTAAATATTTTGGTATTTGCAACAGCCATTTCAGTTTGATACATCTAATAACTGATGGACACAGTAATATTTCAGGATTGAAATGAGGTTTATTGTACTAACAGAAAATGTGCAATATGCATTAAACCAAAATTTGACCGGTGCAAAAGTATGGGCACCTCAACAGAAAAGTGACATTAATATTTAGTACATCCTCCTTTTGCAAAGATAACAGCCTCTAGTCACTTCCTGTAGCTTTTAATCAGTTCCTGGATCCTGGATAAAGGTATTTTGGACAAACAATTCAAGTTCAGTTAAGTTAGATGGTCGCCGAGCATGGACAGCCCGCTTCAAATCATCCCACAGATGTTCAATGATATTCAGGTCTGGGGACTGGGATGGCCATTCCAGAACATTGTAATTGTTCCTCTGCATGAATGCCTGAGGATTTGGAGCAGTGTTTTGGATCATTGTCTTGCTGAAATATCCATCCCCGGCGTAACTTCAACTTTGTCACTGATTCTTGAACATTATTCTCAAGAATCTGCTGATACTGAGTGGAATCCATGCGACTCTCAACTTTAACAAGATTCCCGATGCCGGCATTGGCCACACAGCCCCAAAGCATGATGGAACCTCCACCAAATTTTACAGTGGGTAGCATGTGTTTTTCTTGGAATGCTGTTTCTTTTTGGACGCCATGCATAACGCCTTTTTTTATAACCAAACAACTCAATTTTTGTTTCCAAAATGAAGCTGCCTTGTCCAAATGTGCTTTTTCATACCTCAGGCAACTCTATTTGTGGCGTACGTGCAGAAACGGCTTCTTTCTCATCACTCTCCCATACAGCTTCTCCTTGTGCAAAGTGCGCTGTATAGTTGACCGATGCACAGTGACACCATCTGCAGCAAGATGATGCTGCAGCTCTTTGGAGGTGGTCTGTGGATTGTCCTTGACTGTTCTCACCATTCTTCTTCTCTGCCTTTCTGATATTTTTCTTGGCCTGCCACTTCTGGGCTTAACAAGAACTGTCCCTGTGGTCTTCCATTTCCTTACTATGTTCCTCACAGTGGAAACTGACAGGTTAAATCTCTGAGACAACGTTTTGTATCCTTCCCCTGAACAACTATGTTGAACAATCTTTGTTTTCAGATCATTTGAGAGCGGGCTGTCCATGCTCGGCGACCATCAAACTTAACTGAACTTGAATTGTTTTGTAGAAAGAAATGGTCCAAAATCCCTTCATCCAGGATCCAGGAACTGATTAAAAGCTACAGGAAGCGACTAGAGGCTGTTATCTTTGCAAAAGGAGGATGTACTAAATATTAATGTCACTTTTCTGTTGAGGTGCCCATATTTTTGCACCGGTCAAATTTTGGTTTAATACATATTGCGCATTTTCTGTTAGTACAATAAACCTCATTTCAATCCTGAAATATTACTGTGTCCATCAGTTATTAGATATATCAAACTGAAATGGCTGTTGCAAACACCAAAATATTTAGAACTAAAAATGATTAAGATTAATAGGGGTGCCCAAACTTTTTCATAGGACTGTAGTATATAGTGCAGAGGATGCAGGTGCCAGGGCATAGATCAGGTGCAAATACCCATCTAACTCATGCAAAGCCAACATACTGCAAAATGCAGAGCCAAAATCACAACAGGAGCAAGTCATCAAGATCGATTGTTGTTCACCAGTCTTGAGACAGGAGAAGACTGATTTTGATGTCCCCTGGGACGATGGAGGATTTACCAGATTCATAACAAGGCTGGTCTTGATGTCTACGTTGGGAGAAAGAGCGATTTATTCACGATGAGGTCGGTTTTGATGTCCCCTGCAATGGTGGAGGATCCGCCTGATCCATTACTAGAAAGGTTTTGATATTACTGTGAAGGTGGTGGAATCGCCTGGTTCATGACGAGGCCGGTTTTGATGTCTCCTGCATGGGCAGAGGGTGAACTTAATTCATGACGAGGCAACATTCAATGTCCCTGCTATGATGGAGATTTGCCTGATTTATGGCAGAGGATTCATCTGATTCATGACAAGGCCGGTTTTGATGTTCATTGTGATGGTGGAGGAATCATCTGATTCATGTCAAGCTGGCAGAGATTGCGATTAGTTCATGATGAGACTGGTTTTGCTGTCTCCTACAATGATGGAAGATTCATCTGATCCATTATAAGAAAGGTTTTGATATTATTGTGATGGTGGAGTATTTGCCTGATTCATGACAAGGCCAGTTTTGATGGCAGAGGACTCACCTGGTTCTTGAGAAGGTTTTGATGTCTCCTACGTTGGCAGAGGATGAACTTAATTCATGACAAGGTTTTAATGTCCAATGCGACAATGGAGAATTTGCCTCATTTATGGCAGAGAATTCACCTGATGTATGACAAGGCTGGTTTTGATGTCCACTGTGATGGTTGAAGAATCGCCTGATTCATGACGAGGGTGGTCTTTATGTCCCTTGTAAGGGCAGAGGATTACCCTTATGTATGACGAGGCCAGTTTTGATGCTCCCAACGCCAGTGGAGGATTCATTTGACTCATGTACTTAATTTATGTCTTTCCAATAACCGATTTATCCCAAGGCCTGTTCTTATGATAAGGGGTCATAGGAGGGATTTCTCTACAATAAGAGCGGTGAGATCATGGAACTCAATCCCACAGGGTGTGGTGATGGCCAACAACTTATACAAGTTCAAGACAGATCTGGATGACTTTCTTGAAAGTAAGAATATCACAGGTTACAGGAGCTAGACATTTTTGAGACAAGATGATGATCCATGGACTTCATCCAACTGCCATATTCAGAGCTGAAAAGGAATTTCATCCTCTGATGGGACAATTAGTGTCAGTCTTGTTGGGATTTTTTTCCTTCCCCCTGTTCAATTTGGTAGGTTGGACCTGACGGACTTGTGTGTGTGCACAACCTTCTGTACTATGTTACTCTGGTGCGGTGTGAATTAGGCTCATTCCCGAGGAACCATGTTCCTCAGCTAAAATTCAATTCTTTACATTCACTAGTAGGGTTGAGATTTCAGGATCGATTTTAAAAAAAATGATTTCTGATAATTTTCCAGCCGATACCGATCTCGATCGTGAAATTTGCTCGATCGCCGATTGGGATCCGATCTTTCCCAATCCCGATTGCTCAACCCTAGTCAATGCTTTTCTATGGGAACAATCACTTTTAGGGTTGAGCCAATCTTGAGATTTCAAAATCCGATTTCCGATCATTTTCCAGCCGATCCCGATCACAATTGTGAAATTTGCTCGATTGCCGATCGGGATCCGATCTTTCCCGATCCCAATCGCTCAACCCTAGTCAATAATTCTCTATGGGAACAGTCACTTTTAGGGTTCAGCCAATCTTGAGATTTCTGATCATTTTCCAGCCGACCCCGATCACAATTGTGAAATTTGCTCGATTGCCGATCGGGATCCGATCTTTCCCGATCGCTCAACCCTAGTCAATGATTCTCTATGGGAACAGTCACTTTTAGGGTTCAGCCAATCTCAACATTTCCGATCATTTTCCAGCCGATCCCGATCCCAATTGTGAAATTTGCTCGATTGCCGATCGGGATCCGATCTTTTCCACTCCCGATCTCTCAATCCTATTCACTAGTATGGGAATTGTGAGAAGATCAGGGAACCTCTTTAGGTTTGCTTTAGCCTGGCTGTTGTCTGCCCATCTGAATCGTATTATGATAGGTACATTCTCACAAATCTATTTTACATTCCACCGCTTTGGATAAAATTTGCCATTTTGCGGCCTGTAGATGAAATCTCCCTTTAGACATCCTTCTAAATAGTTTAAACTTTATTGCGATATCTGCATTGGGTGATTTACAGGTCTGGTGATGTGTAGACGGGCTTAATCATGGAGGAAATATGCACATATTTTTTATGATTTTCAACATAAAGATGAAATAATACATGGCGCTGATTCCTCTTTATGCACAAGCTATGTCATTTTAATTTACTAAAATATAAATTATACCGACTTTGGATGGAAATCATAAAACTGCCAAGTGGAAGACAGACCAATCCCCGCACCTGTAATGCCGGCGAATATTTACCCAGGGTGCACTGTCATGCAGGTCTAAGATTTAACTGTTTATAAATCAGACGCCGCGTGTCACCATTGGTTCCTTGGGCTCTTTGTACGTGAATTTATTGTGCGACGGTGCAGCATATAATGCTTAAAGGGAGTCCATCAGGTCCAAACCAATAATAGTGCCATGTGGGGGGGCACATACATATCAAGGAAGCCATAGGAAGGTAATCTGCTTATTTTGGATATGTAAATCTGCTGTTCTGCCAGATACCTACAAGTACTTTGACAATCCTCTGGAATTATCGGACATTTTCAGCCTCCACAGAGACCAGTGAGGAAGAAGAGCCAAAGGGAAAGTGTTAGTGAAAATTTATTTTGACGAATATTCAGAAGGTTTGCTGGGAAAATTCTTTCAAGACCGAATGTGTTCTATCTAAGCCAGAAGAGCTGTTATTAGGCTTTGGGGTCACTTTAGTCCCCAGAGTATAACCGGAGGCCATGGAGTGCATGTAAAACAAAAAAGAACTCTTACCCACCCGACCTGGGCTCCACCAAGAGGCGCAATAAAAAGGGATCCTATACCATGTGGGGGATCAGGAAAGAAGGCTTTGTGGGGGACAAAAAAAAAGGGAGCCATATAATATATGGTGGGCTACAAAGAGGGGTTCCTCCCCGTATTATATGGGATCTTTACCTGCGTACCGCACAAATATCATCATGTGATAAGTTTTGTGTGGACTATTTGCAGATAATGTAATTAGATGTCAGTAAATGAATCATCGTATCAGTATGTACAATCTGAGTCATTGACTTCACATTAAGACGCACTCCTACAGCGGTGACCTAGTTCTAGCCTGTATAAGGTCTTATTCACACCACAATGAAAATGGCCGCGTAAAGGCTCTAACAGAATTATGTCTGGGGAACACCATAATCAAAAATTTTAGGCGACACCTTTCAATTTCCCATTATTGGCCCCTACACATCATAACACCGCCTTTGTTGGCCCCTCTTGTATATGATCCCTTTTACTGCCCTCCGTATGGTATACAGTCCCCTTTATTAGCCCTACTGTATATTTCTCACTTCACTGGCTATCACACAGTATATTGTCCCTTTTTTGGCTCCCACATACTGTATATTATGGCCCCCTTTATGGTTCCCACAAGTTGTATGTCCCCCTTTTTTGGCACCTACATATACTATTGCCCCTTTTTTGGCCCCATTCATCAATGATCTAGTTATAGCCTGACTATGGCCTTATTCACACTACAATGAAAATTGCTCCTAAAATTTTTGTAGCATTTGGGGTCCCCAAGCAAAATTATGTCTTGGGGACAACTTAATCAAAAAGTTTGGGTCATACCTCTGTTTCCAGCATCACTTTTCCCATATCTTATATTGTCCCCTTTATTAGCCCATTGTATATTACCCACTTAATATTTAGGGTTGAGTGATTGGGATCGGGAAAGATCAGATACCGATCGGCGATCGAGAAAATTTCATGATCGGGATCAGGATCGGCTGGAAAATGATCGAAAACTGGATTTTGACATCTCAAGATCGGCTCAACCCCTCTGTATATATAATACACAATTAGGATTGAGTGATCGGGATTGAGAAAGATCGGATCCCGATCGGCGATCGAGAAAATTTCACGATCGCAACCATGATTGGCTGGAAAATGATCAGAAATCGGATTTTGACATCTCAAGATTGGCTCAACCCTACTGTATATATAATACACAATTAGGATTGAGCGATTGGGAAAGATCAGATCCCGATCAGCGATCGAGCAAAGTTCATGATCGCGACCGTGATTGGCTGGAAAATGATCAGAAATCGGATTTTGACATCTCAAGATCGGCTCAACCCTACTGTATATAATACACAATTAGGATTGAGCGATTGGGAAAGATCGGATCCCGATCGGCGAACGAGCAAATTTCACGATCGCGATTGGGATTGGTTGGAAAATGATCGGAAATCAGATTTTAAAATCGATCCTGAAATCTCAAGATCGGCTCAACCCTAATTATATTGTGTATTTTTTCGGCTCGGTTTCTAGTTCCTAAAAGGCATATTACCCACTTTTTTCTGCCCACCACACAAAATATCGCCCCCTTTTGGTCCACGTTTTTTTGGTCCACGCACTTAACATTGCCCCCAACATATTATACTGACCCCTTTTTTGACCTCAATACACTATATTGCCCCATACAAAACATACAGTACTATGCTGCTACCTATTGAATTATCCCAGTAGGTATTGGCCAAAATTTTACTCACCCATCCCGGCACCGATCCAGACCTACCTTCACTTTGACCTCCAGGGAGCGCTGCACATTACAGCCTAACTCTGATCATCATCGTCACCATTCAAGAAAGTGGTGGCCAACCCAGGGCCTACAAGAACATAACACAGGAACAGAACCACTACATGACGATCTCCATTGGATTACTGTGAAGGCATCAGGAGGTATACAGAGATGTCCATTGCAGTGTCGGTAATGGAGCAACAGGAGAATGAAGAGGTGATGTGAATTTTTTTCAAAAATTTTCCATTCCTTGGGTAAAATTTTTGTAAATCTTAGAAAACTGTCACCCTTTAAAGTGATCGGTGCTCTGTTTCTGTGCTACGTTGACAGTATATTTAATGATGGAATAACTTACTAATTTACACCACACATTGGGCGCGGATCAGAACAATTTGTGGTCACGTGAACCCCCCTCGTGCCAAAGAGCGAGCCTCACGCTGCCTTGCATTAAATCAGCACATACATCACCCTATATATATATATCACCGTGTCATGTACGGCGTAGAACCTACAGTATGTGTTCTGTCAATGATTGGGGTGTAGGTGACCCAAAGAAGGAAGAGGTCGGGAATCTATAGATGAAAGTCTGTATACATTTCTATCAGCGTATATGTGTGTTTAGATATTCTCCCTCCCTGCGTTGTAAATACTCCAAAAGAAGGAAAACATGAAAGAAAGCAAAAAAAAAAAAAAAAAGGAAAGGAAGATCTACAAAAGGCATAGGAGAGTCTTAGGGAAGAAATAAGCCCCTGTACAGACAGCCTGACGCCAGATGGCTTCTTCTAATAAATATTCAACCTTAACTCTGTTCCCACGTAACTTTGTTGTACGAATGCCAGCACACCCACACAGAGCCGGCCCAGCGCAATGATTACAGACAGTACAAACAAAACCGTGCTATAGAGGAAGCCGGCAGACAAGGTCCGCTCTACACAGAGCCCGGGCCGCAAAGATGGAAGATTGCAGGGCGCACATTGACTGCCGAGAGCCTGATACCATACACAAGCCATAATGATGGACTGTTATTCCCTAACTTACTGTAATTGTATAGCAATGTAGCAGGGTTAAATGTGTCGGGGATAGTTGAGCTGAGTTTGTCATGACTGACTGATGTATTCAATTCAATAAGGGTAGGTTCATGTTACTGTGATAGGATGAGAGCAACAGACATTAAAGGGATCCTATCATTGGATACCCTTTTTTTTTCTTCATAATGTGTAGGAATAGCCTTAAGAAAGGCTATTCTTCTCCTACCTTTAGATGTCTTCTCCGCGCCGCCGTCCGGGTTTTCTTCGGTATGCAAATGAGTTCTCTCGCAGCACTGGGGGCGGTCTCCAGCATTCAAACAGCACTGGGGAGAACTCTCTCCAGCGCCGCCTCCATCTTCTTCTGGAACGCCCTCTCCCTGGGTTTCAATCTTCTAGGCCTCGGGCAGAGCCGACTGCGCATGCCCGGGCCACAAGAAAACGGGCGCTTACACAGTAAGCTGGTGTAAGCGGCCATTTTTTTTTATTTTTTTTAAATATAGATTGTAAGTCCCATATAGAGCTCACAATGGACATTTTTTTCACTATCAGTATGTCTTTGGAGTATGGGAGGAAATCCATGCAAATACAGGGAGAACATACAAACTTCTTGCAGATGTTGTTCATGGCAGGATTTGAACCCAGGACTCCAGTGCTGCAGTGCTAAACACTGAGCCACTGTATTGCCACTAAGATTGAAACCCAGGATGGAAGAAAACACAGGGAGAGGGTGTTCCAGAAGAAGATGGAGACATCACTGGAGAGTTTTCTCACAGCATTGGGGACGCCCCCAGTGCTACGAAAGAACTAATTTGCATACCGAAGAAAACCCGGATTTCCACCCAACGGCAGCACGAAGAGTAAATCTAAAGGTAGGGGAAGAATAGCCTTTCTTAGGCTGGGGCTTCCATAAAGTAGAAGGGAAAAGTATAAGAACTTTTTTTAGCGTACCCATTCCATTTGCAGCCATTCAAAAAACCGCAACAAAATCTGCAACAAAAAAAGCTGCGTTTCCGCAACACGGGGCCTTAGCCTTAAGGATATTTGTAGAAAAAAAGAGTATCCAATGATAGGATCCCTTTAATGTAGCGGAGTGACGGATGAAGACAGAGCCCCTTACGCCTGTGTCTGTTCCCATTGACTCTAATGTAATAAAACATAACATAAGCTTTCTACCGATATGGAACAAAAAGTCTGACCTGCAGGAATTTGTCCTTACATTAGATAAGTAAACAAACATGACAGATGAAAGCTACAGACCTGATTTTTACAAGAGAGTCAGTGGGAGCGGAGAGGGGGTGGGGGCTCCATCTGCATCCGTCACTCTACTAACATTCATGTCTGTGGCTATGACGGATAAGTGCAACGGACTTTCATAATCGTAATGTGATCATCTCTTAATATAGCCCCCAAAAAGTTTTTCCAATATTAAATTTATTATATACAGTATCGTGCAAAAACTTTAGGCCGGTATGAAAAAATGCTTTCAAAAATAGGATTAATAGTTTATTTTTGTCAATACACAAGATGAAGTGAATGAAGAAAAGAGAAATGTAAATCCCATCAATATTTGGTATGACCTTTACCCTTTGGAGGAGGAGTCCTGGAAGTTCTGAAATGGCCGTCACAGATATAACCCTGATCTCAACATCATCCAGTCTGTCTGGGATGACATGAAGAGACAGACGGATTGGAACAAGCAACATCCACAGAAGATCTGAGCTTAGTTCTCCAAGATGGCAGCGGGAACAACCTCCCTGCCCAGTTCTGCCAAAAACTGTCTGCAAGTACCGAAAAGAACTGATGGAAGGCAAAAAGGTGCTTGATCCCATCCTTATTGAGTCTGCCTGGGATGACCTGGTGGACAGGAGAATTGGAGCAAACCTACACGTACAAGATCCAAAGGTGGTCCAGCAGAAGACAACCTCAACTGGAGTTGACTTTGGAACCAAATGTACACATGTATATATAATAGAGCGAAGGTCCTGAGTCTTAACGTGAAGTGCGTAGTCCCTGAGTCAAATTTTTTTTCTTGTCTTGCCATGACCCATTCCTAATACTGGTGTTTTGTTGTAGAGGGTGCTTTGGCCCCCTATGGCACCAGACACCTCTCGACCCCTGACTAACTGAGAGCATCTGTCAATGGTGAGACGACCATCCTTGAGAAGAATTCAATTAAATTTCAGATGAGAAGATTGTTTCCAAAATCCTGAGAAAATGAAATATTAGAGACATAGAATATAAGTTATTAAAGTTATTTAAGCTGTCGGAGCAAAAGGTATCAACCTACGTGATAAATTAACGTCTTGGCAAAGTGGTGTTTGATCCATCATAGTCTGTCCTGTCCGTCCTAGGTGTAGAAAACCAATACCTAGCACCCATTCATCACCACAATGGGAACCACCTACACCTCAGAAGGACTGGCAGGATTTGTATCCAAGGGGTTCAGGCCAAAATCTACCCTACAGACAAACAAGGGCTGAAAAATTTCGAGAGATCCATCAACAACTGGAATAAATCTTCAGAGGCGTACAATCCTAGTTGTAACATAGTCAGTGGTCAAGCAAGAAGCCGAAAACTGTTCGGTAATAAGTTTGCACATAGGAATTTGCCATGGATTCGGGGACAGATTCTGCCCCAAATCTGCCTCCCATTGTATTCAAAGAAGGACCCTGAAAAATACTGCACCCAACTCGATTTTGTGCGGCCCAAGACTCCCTTCCTATTACGATTCTCCTTACATTTGTCTGAGTTTTCAAGATTTCACCCCTTTTAAAAAAAAACTAAATAAATAAAATCTAAACAATTTTCAGATCGTTATTCTGTTTTTATTAGAAAAAGAAATATTAGGCAAATTCACACTATGTTATTTTAAAGGGGCCATCCAAGGAAAGTGAAAGTTTACGAGTGTCAGGGATAATATAACATTGAGAAAGTCATTATACTCACCTCGTGTTACCTCTTCGTTACAGTGTAGTAGTTCCAAGTCTCCTTGCCGGCCATTGTTGCTGGTGCTGCCGGATTATGCCATCGTCATCTGCTTCAGCCTATCACAAGCCACAGTAGTGGAGTGCCGCGGTTGGTGACGTCATTGGTGAAAAACGTACCTCTGCGGCACTGCCGGTTGTTGGTGATGTCTTCTTGAAAGGTTGGCCTAGAGAGGGGCAATAGGAGGAGAATACAGCAACTTTTTATGTTAGAACCATCCCTATCACCAAATAATTGATCACCTATCCTTAGAATCAGCTACATGACTAGGAAAGACCAGGCTCCGCAACATGCTTTTGACTAGAGCGTCTTCTGGCATTAACGCTGCCTTAACTGGCCCCCACACACTCTAAAGTCCCTTTAACGGACCCCCACATGTAGTTTATTGCCCTTTATAGGCCCCTATACAATATAGAATTTCTGATACAATATAGAATTTCTGATACCGACCTCCATACAGTAAGGGCTCCCATTACAGGTCCCCAAATGGTAAGTGCCCTCTTTACAAGCCCATCCCCCATGTTGGCCCTTACAGAGGTACTTTAGGCCACAATCTACTGGATTGCTCCAGCAGGCAAAAGCTGATTTTTTTTCTTACGATAGATTTGCATTTGCGTTCCAGATATCACAAATGGAAACCTAATCCACTAAAAAAAGGTTACCCAAGGAAACCCGCAGACCCCATAGACTATAATGAGGTCCACATGGTTTCCAGCCCATTTCCTCCCAAAATGGGTAAAAATTGCGGAGTGAAAAGAACTTATCTCTCTGCATTTTTAAGCAGGTTTCAGGATTGCAACCTCAACCATCTATGCTCCTTTCCAAGGTCTAGGATAATTCATCAATTTAGGATTGGGCGGAGTCTGACAACCACGCCCCCGCTGATCAGCTGTTTCAAATAACTGCAACATTTGGGTGAGCATACAGTATACTAGTAGTACTGAAGCCCTGCAATACTTACCAAGTACAGCGCCATACATTGTATAGTGGCTGCGCTTGGTATTGCATCTCATCCCGATCACTTTTAAAGGGATTCTACCATTAAAGCAACTTTTTTTCTAATTACCACGTCGGAATAGCCTTAAGAAAGGCTATTCGTCTCCTACCTTTAGATGGTCTCCGTCGCGCCGTTCCTTAGAAATTAGAAAAAAAGTTGCTTTAATGGTAGAATCCCTTTAAGGGACCAAACTGCAACAGACCATGTGACCAGTGAAAGTGACATCACATATCTTGTGAAGCCAAAGGAAGCGTCACCACCTAAGGATTGCTTATCAGTCAAAAAATCCAAAAAAAACAAACAAAAGTTGGCGATAAGTTTTTGGGCATTTGAAAAAAAAAAAGAGATATTACGTAAAAATAGAGTAAATAAATAAATAAATAAAAACTTTACTAAACCAATTGTCCTAAAATAAAAAAAATAAAAAAATCTGTGCATTTGCGAAAATTCCCTGAGTAAATTCGGGAATTATTTATAAAACATTTAGTCGGAGAGTGGATCAGTGCTTTCAGCCATAGACGGGCGAATTGAATAAGATAGATTTGTTCATTCATATCAACGAATGCTTTTTTTTTTATGAAGGTTTAATATTACACAAAACCATTAGCATATTTACAAATTAATCTTCCCCCAGGAAAGAAAAGATCAAAGATTTATAGAAGGAAAAAGCTTTATTACTTTTAAAGTGGAAGGAAAAAAATGAAATATTCTCGTGAATGATAAATGCCTTTATTGCGACAACATGGGCACAGTATATGATGGCACAATAATGCCGGTAATGAATACATTGCCGAGAAGAGGGCTGAAATTATTTGTGAATATATAAATCAATATATCACTTACGGACGGAGTTGTTAGCGCAGTGTCTTCGCTTCCGCTCCGGCAGCAGCGCTATCGCTTTTGGTTGCAATTATCAAATTATTGGTTTTCGTTGTCTATGGGGAATCTCGCATGATGAATGGCACCTATAAAACATGGACCCAATGGAGAAGGGTTTCTAGGACAGTTTTGTGTATGTCTTCAGTCTTGAAAGTTCCATTTAGACTTTTGTAACATGACGCGAGGATCGCAGTGCGGCATCGTAATATCACATCTAAGCCTTGACCACCACTAGAGATGGGCAAACTGGCTTTGGTGGAACCAATGGAGAAGGGTTTCTAGGACGGTTTTGTGTATGTCTTCAGTCTTGAAAGTTCCCTTTAGACTTTTGCAACGTGATGCGAGGATCGCAGTGTGGCATCGTAACATCACATCTAATCCTCACCTACCACTAGAGATGGGCGAACTGGTTTTGGTGGAACCAATGGAGAAGGGTTTCTAGGATGGTTTTGTGTGTGTCTTCACTCTTGAAAGTTCCCTTTAGACTTTTGTAACGTGACTCGAGAATCGCTGGTGCGGCATCATAACATCACATCTTAGCCTTGACCACTACTAGAGATGGGCAAACTGGTTTTGGTGGAACCAATGGAGAAGGATTTCTAGGACAGTTTTGTGTATGTCTTCGCTCTTGAAAGTTCCCTTTAGACTTTGGCAACATGACGCAAGGATCGCAGTGCGGCCTCACAACATCACATCTAAGCCTCATCAACCACTAGATGGGCGAACTGGTTTGGGTCGAAACAGATTTGACCTGAGTTTTAGGCTTGAACCAAATCTCTTGAGTTTTGCCGCCCGAAAAATACTATTATATTCTGGGGTCTCTTCAGAACCCAGAGTATAACAGGGGGAGACTTAGGGGAGGGGTGGCAACATAATAAAAACACATATACTCACCTTTTATGACCATTACTGGTCAGACATCTTCTTTCGGCCTTTGGCTAATGTCACGTCCTACAGGGTCACCGTTGAGGCCTCTGATTGGGGCGGCTTTATATCGCTTTAGCCCAGCATCATGATGTCGGTGAGCCCCACTTAATCGTAGATGCCAAATCACATGCCTCAGCAGTGACACCAGGGTGGAAGGCAACAGCCAGAGGTCCAGAAGACGCCAGAAGATAATAGATCACAAAGTGAGGGTACCTAGGAGAGGTGAGTATAACCATTTGTTACATTGTTGTTCATACCCTGAGCCTCCACTCTTGGGTTTAAGGAGACCCCAGAGTACAATAACCGAACTTACAGTTTGTGCCGAACAAGTTCTCCTCAAAAAGAAGAGGACGGCCAAACCTCATGAATATTCAATGAAAAGAATCTTGTGAGGTTCGGCCATCTCGAGCTGTGACCTTACAAGACTGCAATACGACAAATGAAAACAAAAATACCATCACATTTTGGCCCCGGGTTGCACAATGCAACACAAGATGTATGACTTGGGTCTTTGGTCGTTGGTCTTTGCAACCAGTCTTCAAATGGACCCTTTTATATGAGGGAATTGCTGCTCTAACATATGGGAGAGGAATTCCAAAGCAACTCCTGGCTTTGACGGAAAAAAAAAGTAAAATTTGGCTAAAAGTAAAATGTTTTGTCTCCAGCCTTAGACACAAGGGCCGGAACAGTGAAGGGGTCCAAGTACTTCTTTATGCCAAGAGATAAAATAATACATTTCTGAAAGGACCAAATGGGTTCTGTATGGAGCACAATGGAACCTGTCATGTGTAGTTTCCCATATACACAATGTAGTAAACACCTATGTAGATTCAGGCAACGGCTTCCTGCAACGTATGCACCGCATTAGACCAACACTAATGGATACATAACATGGCTTTAATGTGAGAGCCAAGATAATGTGACGGAAAAGAACAAAGGGGATTTTATTTAAACCGTTGCCCACTTCACTTCCATCATGTCTTCCTGATACACCTTTGAGGTACTGGTAGTAAAAAGTAAGGAGTAATTGTGAGACCATAAACCGTTTCCTAATGGATAAGACATTTGAGAGCAGACTGTAGAGCTGGACCCCTGCCCAGATGTGAGAGGCTGACAATGAACCTAAAATGCACTTCAAACAGATCTGACTACATTGTTACACAGGACTGCAACATTGGATGCCAACTGCACCACATTGGGGGGATCTCTATGGTGTTGTCCCCAATATCTCATCTCAGGATCTGTTCATATCTGCCGCAGAGTCGCAGTCACAGATGCAAAGCAACCTGGCAATCTGAGGTCACGTCATGGCCAAAGTCACTGTGCAGCCCTAGCCTATATATACTGTAAAATATGCATATACACTATTGCAGACCCAGCATTTGATACAATGTACTCTGATACCACGACTTGCTGAATTTTCCGAGCGCGTATACGTAAAACCCAATTAGAGGCGCCATGTTATTTCTCTAATTTCCCCCTCGTTGCTTCCTTGAAGATTCCTCCCAAGTCCCGCACTCTCTACAGCGGAGGATGTCCGCGCTCCTTGCAGTTATGTAGCAATAATATCTAACTATCTAGACATTTTCTGAATCTACATGCGGTAGATCCCATCCGGATTAGGTTGCATACATTTTCCCTAGATTCTGCATCATTAATGGGATAAAGGAAGGCTTGGTAAATATCCTCTGGAGTATTGTAGGATTTCCAGTCTGAATACATATACATTTCTTACGGAAAGCAAAGAGCGAACACATCAGCCGTCCTCTGAGAATAGAGACAGAATATATGCAGCGCAGTAATAAGTCTGCCCACACCTGATACATATATTACACATTCCCATCACCCAGAAAGCTGTCCGTCACACCAAAGCTGCTAAATCTCAGCTTCTTAAAGGTAAAGGACTGCGGCGGATAGCATTGCCCTAGATACACTAAGCTGGTATAGATGAGCAGGTATCCATCGAGAGGGTCGGATGTTGGATTTAAGCTGAGATTACGTGTTGCAGAAATGCAGAGAAGAATACTGCAAGCAGCACTTTTCTCTCTGCATGATCCGTGCGGACACCACGCGGAAAACACATGAACCCCATTATAGTCTATGGGGTCCGTGTGGTTTCCTAGCTCATCACTTTTTACTGCGTTTCCCAAGCGGACTCCTCGAAAGGAATACCAAACGCAGATGTGAACCAGGCCAAAGGCAACACATATCAATTACATGTATGTATATCTATAAAGGTCCTCAGAAGTGATAACATGGACAGGAATTTTGCTAGACCTTCTGTCAATCCACAGTACAACCAGTCTCTTCCCAACCTGACATGGCTGATAACAGGGAACAATAAATTGTATTCATAAGCAATGCAAATGGCCCCTTTGTTCTAAGCTCCAGTGGGGGGTCTAAGCACTCACCCCCCTCCAATGAGGAAGTTATGGCTTACCTATACGTGAATGTTCCCCATGCTGCTCCATTAATGATACATTTGAGCCCTAAATACAGAATACCTCCCCATTGTAGACTACAACTCCCAGTATGCCCTGACTGTGACTTTTGGGCATGCTAGGTATAATTGGTACTGACAATGTCCCTTCTTGTGTGTGACAATAACCAGAGTCAGTTTGGTGGAGACAAGTTGTTCAGGTCCGAGAAGCCTCTGCGATAATGAGACAATTGGCTGATGAATGGGGTCGGGAATGTCGGCAATTAAATCCTTACACGGCAGAAGGAAAATGGTTTAATGAAATTATAACTAATAGGAGAATAAAGACATGTGAATGTTCATGTGAAACCAAAGGATCACAAGGGCTTTTGTTTCGAAGGTAGACAACTGGCCGCACTGCTGTGGTAAGTCGCCAGCCAGTCCCGATGGCAAAGCTGAAGAACCTACAGTACAGAGTAACTCAAAGAGAGAAGATAACATCCAAGACCAAAGAGCTCAGGTCTGTGCTGAGGATATATCTCAGTGGTGTCTGTGGAAAGAACCACACACTGTGTATACAGGGAGGAAGGCCAGGAGGTTGGAGATGCTGTGGTCAAGCTGGCAAGGATATCTACTGGTGCTCCTCCTAGACTGATCCAACTCCTCAGACTGGTGGGAATTCTAAATCCTCACTGATAAACTACTCATAGGAGCCATAAGTGCTGGAGTAACACAGTGGATGAGAAGCTGAGCTCTGTGATATATAGGGTTATATGATAGAGGAGAGAAGCTGAGCTCTGTGATATATAGGGTTATATGATAGAGGAGAGAAGCTGAGCTGTGTGATATATAGGGTTATATGATAGAGGAGAGAAGCTGAGCTCTGTGATATATAGGGTTATATGATAGAGGAGAGAAGCTGAGCTCTGTGATATATAGGGTTATATGATAGAGGAGAGAAGCTGAGCTGTGTGATATATAGGGTTATATGATAGAGGAGAGAAGCTGAGCTGTGTGATATATAGGGTTATATGATAGAGGAGAGAAGCTGAGCTGTGTGATATATAAGTTATATGATAGAGGAGAGAAGCTGAGCTCTGTGATATATAGGGTTATATGATAGAGGAGAGAAGCTGAGCTGTGTGATATATAAGTTATATGATAGAGGAGAGAAGCTGAGCTCTGTGATATATAGGGTTATATGATAGAGAAGAGAAGCTGAGCTCTGTGATATATAAGTTATATGATAGAGGAGAGAAGCTGAGCTCTGTGATATATAAGTTATATGATAGAGGAGAGAAGCTGAGCTCTGTGATATATAGGGTTATATGATAGAGGAGAGAAGCTGAGTTCTGTGATATATAGGGTTATATGAAAGAGGAGAGAAGCTGAGCTCTGTGATATATAGGTTATATGATGGAGGAGAGAAGCTGAGCTCTGTGATATATAGGGTTATGTGATAGAGGAGAGAAGCTGAGCTCTGTGATATATAGGGTTATAGGATAGGATAGAGGAGAGAAGCTGAGCTCTGTGATATATAGGGTTATATGATAGAGGAGAGAAGCTGAGCTCTGTGATATATAGGGTTATATGATAGAGGAGAGAAGCTGAGCTCTGTGATATATAGGGTTATATGATAGAGGAGAGAAGCTGAGCTGTGTGATATATAGGGGTATATGATAGAAGAGAGAAGCTGAGCTCTGTGATATATAGGGTTATATGATAGAGGAGAGAAGCTGAGCTCTGTGATATATAGGGTTATATGATAGAGGAGAGGAGCTGAGCCCTGTGATATATAGGGTTATATGATAGAGGAGAGAAGCTGAGCTCTGTGATATATAGGGTTATATGATAGAGGAGAGAAGCTGAGCTCTGTGATATATAGGGTTATATGATAGAGGAGAGAAGCTGAGCTCTGTGATATAGAGGGTCACTCAGAAATCCTGCTCCAAACCATATAATTCTATATATACTGGTTGCATTCATGTATCAGAATAAGACTCCTGCTCTATCTGTACTTGCTCCGCTCTCTCCTTTTCATCTATTTTCCCTTCCTTCTGTATTTCTTCTTATTTCCTCACTAGATTTTGTGTAGGTAATTCGGAGCACATTACTACGAGAGCGCCCCCACAGACCCGCTAGATTGCCTCTCTATAACAACGCCCTCTCGGCTTTCTTACAAGATCTGTCAGTAAAGAAAAGCCTCAATAAAATAAAAAAACCCTCCTTTAAGAATACCTATTCCCTAAAACACATGTGCCTTAATGGATTTCATTCTATTCCTAAAATACGATTATTACCCAATATTTAATTGAATAAAGGAAATTAAATTCAATTACTGTATGGGTATGACCTAAAAATAAGCTCGTAAAAAGTTTTGTAGGACCACCTATACTATTCCTTGGCTGTAAATGTGGAACGCCTGAAAATATGAGGCCCCCCCATTCCCGCCGACCCAACCCCTCTTCTTTTCCCTCTCTAAATGTATTGCTTCCAGGGAGTCGGTTTTAAAGGAACATGTTTGTCTTAATTAAGAAAGTCAACAGACTTGTAATGGAAGGGAGCGGGATTTTTACTCTGTGGTATCTGCAGCATCAAAGACTTTGTGTTCATGCCAAACCAATCTTCCTTCCTGTCTGACTCCCGAGCCCAGGTGATTGCAGACAGCTGAGCAGGCATATTTCCTCAAATCCTTTACTGACAAGGTCTGACAAGGTTTCCCCTTTGTTCGTGGCTTTCCCCTGTGCTTAAAATGGTCTCGATTCCTTGTTTTTCCTTGTTTTTCTCTTTCGCTATTTTGTATCTTTTTTTGTTTATTATTTTATATGTATTTATTTATTATTATTCTTTTCTTCTTTCATGCTTTTTTTAATTATTATTTCCTTTCTGTCCTTTCCATTCTTGTCTCTTTATATATATTCTGCCTTAGGAAACTCAGGATATTCATGGTATTGAGGCAAATAATCTGGAATTAAAAAAAAACAAAAAAAAAAAACTACATTCTTGAAGCCTAATCCTAGCAACAGGGCCATCACCATCTGTTCAGAAGACAGGGCTGCTTTTCTGTTCAACATTTCAATCCGTTCCTTCACCTGAGAGCGCTTGTGTTGTCCTTCCCATCACCGGAACAATGGGGTTTATCTGGAGAAATAAAACTTTAAATGACATCGAGTAAACAAAGAGCTTTGTAATATTTTCTAACCTTCTGTCAAAAACAGAAAGGGAGTGGAATTTCTTCCTAGACTTTGGACAATTCAGTGAGATCCTTGCAAAATAAGGTAAATAGATAAAAACTGCAGATAAATAAAAATAATCCCGAAAGACGATGTCTTTGACTTCTTTCCTTTGACAGAATTTTAGTTCCACCATAGATCACTCATACTGACCATTTGCTTTGGGAAGACTGGTCCTCTAGATGACCAAATATTCAGTACAATTTTGGTGGATTTCACGATAGATAGATAGATAGATAGATAGATAGATAGATAGATAGATAGAATAAATCTCTTCAAAAGACTACAGTTTTGGGTGGTTGTCTCCGTAGAGGTTTCACGATAGATAGATAGATAGATAGATAGATAGATAGATAGATAGATAGATGGTAGATAGATAGATATAGATGATATGATAGATAGATAGATAGATAGATAGATAGATAGATAGATAGATAGATGATAGATAGATAGATAGATAGATAGATAGATAGATAGATAGATGATAGATAGATAGATAGATAGATAGATAGATAGATAGATAGACAGACAGACAGACAGACAGATAGATAGATAGATAGATAGATAGATAGATAGATAGATAGATATGATAGACAGATAGATAGATAGATAGATAGATAGATAGATAGATAGATGATAGATAGATATGATAGATAGATGATAGATAGATAGATATGATAGACAGACAGACAGACAGACAGATAGATAGATATAGATGATATGATAGATAGATAGATAGATAGATAGATAGATAGAGACAGACAGACAGATAGATAGATGATAGATAGATAGATAGATAGATAGATAGATAGATAGATAGATATAGATGATATGATAGATAGATAGATAGATAGATAGATAGATAGATAGATAGATAGATAGATTCCTGCCCTGAGCCTGTATGGCCATATAATCTCCTAGTCCTAGTAACACTATTATTCGGTTAGTCTCTGTATCCGGCCCCATGTACCACCAGTAGTCATATTAGAGTTGTACTATGGCCATATACAGAAACCTTAAAGGAGTTATCCCACAGTAACAACTTATGATCTATCCCTAGGATAGGTGACAAGAGTCTGATTGGTGCCCCCACTTCTTTGGTACAATGGTCGCGCCTGCACATAGCCAATCCATTCATGGTCTATGTGATTGACATATACATCCATAAAGGACCAGAGCTCCATTCATGTGGGGGATGGGGAAACCTCATGATCATTGGGGGTCTAGGCACTGGCAGCCATCAGATCAGTTTCACGGCCAAATAAATGTTTCTTCTTTTTCAAAAACAGTAAAGAATTGGAGAAGAAGAGGGATATAGTTTGTAATGAACAGAATTTCCTTCTTTTTCCTCCTGGGATTGGCCACTGTTTATAGTAAAAATAAGGAACTTGGACCTGAGAATTTCCAATCTTATGTAGCGAACTAGAGAAGACAAATTGGGGCTCATATATAAATATAAAAACGTTCTGTGTTGTCCGGTCCAACCAATTTCATAGAACTCTGTACATAACGTATATTGGGTGGAATTCCTGCCTGTAGCCTTCAGGTCAGCGCTGTCCAAGTGTTTCCCTAAAGGGGCCACAGCCCTATTATTCCATTCATTGGGTGATTGTAATTATTACAACACAATGAAGCCACCCAACGAGCCATAAAATAGGAAATATCTGGCCCCGAGCCATCATCTGGACAGCCATGCTTATGGTAATAACCTTACTCCGCCGCTGTTACATGTATAGATTTTAGAAGATTGTTTTGGTTTCTGCTTTTATACGGTTTGTCGCACCTTTCCATCTCTTTAGGGGAGTCTTATATGGGAAGTAATTAGGAAATGAGCAAAATTTCTAATTATTCTGGGATGCAATTAGTAGGTATGAATTAACACAGTGTTGGGGTAATTTTTTTGAAAAATTTTTTTATTTCTGTACAAAATTTTAGTATCTGGTAGTTCTGGTGGAAGAGATGAGCAAAGCTGTTTCGAATGAACGGGGTTCTACCCAAACTTTAGTGACACTATGAGACTCTGGGGTCTCTTCAATGGCTACCTTGGTGGGCCAGGGGAGATTTAGAAGCATAATATACAGTTATACTCACCTTCCCTCTCTTCTTCTGGGCATCCCTGTGGGATCCGGTGCCCCCCCCCCCCCCCCCCGTGTCCTCACAGGGTCACAGTTGAGGCCTGTGATTGGGCCTCAGTAGTCACATGGGGCGTCATGATGTCATGATGCTTTCATTGGACCTCAGTGTGACATCACCCAGGACGTCAAAAGAAGCTGGATAAGGACCCCGAAGAAGTACTAAGCTCAGTGAGGATGGACCAGGGGAGGTGAGGTAAGGAGATATAACCATCTAGTATGTTTTCTCAGCCCCTTGGATCTCTCCTTACTATAAAGATATCTCAGAGTACAATAATTCCAGTTCCGCTTCGTAACAAATTTATTCAACCCCAAACAAATCTTTGGGCCTACTCATCCAAACCCAAAACAAAACAAAGCTTCAGATACTCACCCATCTCTATCTGGTAGGGTTTGTGTTCATTCTGGGAGACTCCATCCTTCTTCTCTTCCAAATGGAAGAAGAAAAGTGACAACCACTCTGAATGCCCAAAGTTGTCACTTAAAGGAACTGTTCAATCATGACCTCAAAAATGATATGTAAGTCATTATCTATATGGGATGATTACCATGTATTAATTTTCCTAAAATATACTGATAAGGTGACGGCAGAGCTGTGATCTGTGACTACTGCTTAGTTACAATGTCTACAGGGAGTCTAGGGTAGTCTAGGACACGCCTCCTGCCTATTCATTG
This sequence comes from Leptodactylus fuscus, assembly GCF_031893055.1. NCBI lineage: Eukaryota > Metazoa > Chordata > Amphibia > Anura > Leptodactylidae > Leptodactylus > Leptodactylus fuscus. The sequence continues at coordinate 82,739,002 of NC_134272.1, forward strand.
GTTCAAATTGTTACTCCCTCCAAGCTGCAATTGTCTTTCCTCTGAATAGTTGTTGTGTATAACCCACGACCACCTGACCTATCCTGAGGTAAATGGGCATCAGTAAGGGCAGCACTGGTGGGTGTCTTGGCCTAGATCTTTGTCTAGGTGAATCTCAGTCACTCATTACATGACCAGCTCTTGCATAGTTAGTTACATAGTAGATGAGGTTAGATGAAGACATCAGTCCATCAAGTCCAACCTATAATCCTACAATCCCCTACAGTCAGTGGCGTAGCTAGGAATGGCGGGGCCCCGTGGCGACTTTTGACATGCCCCCCCCCAACCGACACCGAAAACCTCGACCGACCCCCTCCTCCGCATTCCTGTGCGCTCTATTATGTCCCATAGTGGCCCCTGCACACAGTATTATGTCCCTTAGTGGCCCCTGCACACAGTATTATCCCCAATAGTGGCCCCTACACACAGTATTATCCCCCATAGTGGCCCCTGCACACAGTATTATGTCCCTTAGTGGCTCCTGCACACAGTATTATCCCCCATAGTTGCTCCTGCACACAGTATTAGCCCCCATAGTTGCTCCTGCACACAGTATTAGCCTCATAGTGGCCCCTGCACACAGTATTATGTCCCATAGTGGCCCCTGCACACAGTATTATCCCCCATAGTGGCCCCTGCACACAGTATTATGTCCCTTAGTGGCTCCTGCACACAGTATTATCCCCCATAGTTGCTCCTGCACACAGTATTATCCCCCATAGTGGCCCCTGCACACAGTATTATGTCCCATAGTGGCCCCTGCACACAGTATTATCCCCCATAGTGGCCCCTGCACACAGTATTATCCCCCATAGTGGCCCCTGCACACAGTATTATGTCCCTTAGTGGCCCCTGCACACAGTATTATGTCCCTTAGTGGCCCCTGCACACAGTATTATCCCCCATAGTGGCTCCTGCACACAGTATTATCCCCCATAGTTGCTCCTGCACACAGTATTATGCCTCATAGTGGTCCCTGCACACAGTATTATGTCCCATAGTGGCCCCTGCACACAGTATTATGTCCCATAGTGGCCCCTGCACACAGTATTATCCCTCATAGTGGTCCCTGTACACAGTATTATCCCCCATAGTGGCCCCTACACACAGTATTATCCCCATAGTGGTCCCTGTACACAGTATTATGTCCCACTGTGGACACCCATAAACAATTATTATAAACATAAAAAAACTACTGTTTCTTACCTGTCCCCCGGCTCCTATCCTGTCGGCCTCAGCTGCGGTCCTTCTTCAATGACATCGGACGTCACATGACCCGGGACGCAGGCCGGGTTCATGTGATGTCAGAGACGTCAGACAACTAGGAAGGAGGTCTGGCAGGATCATGGAGAGGTAAGTAACAGTGTTTTTTATGTTTCTTACCTCTCCCGGGCCTCCGATCATTATACTCTGCAAAGACCCCCGAGTATAATGATAGTGTTTGTGGGGCCCGTGGTGTCACTTACCGATCCCAGCCCAGCCAGGATCGGCAAGTAAATAGGGCTCATAACGGCCTATTAAAAAAAACAAAAACAAAACGCAGCGGTAGCGGCTGTCACCGGGCCCCCTAATGTCCCGGGTCCTGTGGCAGCCGCTACCACTGCTACCACGGTAGTTACGCCACTGCCTACAGTGTTGATCCAGAGGAAGGCAAAAACCCCATGAGGGTCATGCTATTGAGAGATTGTAGAGAAATTCCATTGATGAGATTGTAGCTTTTTTTTCTATTTTAAGACTTGTTTAGAATAGTAACAGAGTTGACACTTTTTATATTTTTACACTTTTTGACATATTTTTGGAATTACAAAATTCTGAAATTTTTGTTCTATGTTGAACGACGCGAAGACTTGATCTCTTCATACCCTATAGAAGGTGCCAAAATTAATGGAAAGACAATGGTGTGAATATAAACTCTGTGATATGTCTCAAGGAAACTGTTGTGATTGAGTTCCTAAGGTCCAGGGGTCAGAGGGGTATTTGTCAGTAATAAAGATGCCTACTGGTTCTCTGTTTATACATGCAAATATAGAGCGGACAATTCTACGTCTACAATAGATCTTCTTAATTATTCCTGCCATGCACCCAGTGACCATTGAAATCACAAAAAGACCCCGCGCTAGGCCTCAAGTCTTAGTGGGCCATTTGCCATGCACAAGGAATGGCGACTTAATTGAATTAGAGACAATTGTTTACAAAACTTATAGAATATTGCATTTTTGTGGTCTTAAAGGACATCTACCACCTGCACTCTGCATATGGTTTTTTTTTGGGGTGGGGGGTAAGCTACTATTCAATTTATCAATGCTATAGGAACTAGCCAAGTACTGAGGCCCGAGGCACTAAGCGTCTTGTATCGCAGTGATATAAATAGTGTGTATGGAGATGCATTGAAGGTTCTCAAATACTTGGAAGTCGGAACTTTTTTTTAAGCTGAAGATGTTTCAAAAATTTCCAAATCACCTTCGTCCACAATGAGAGATATTAGAGTAGATTTACCAATGATACGACCTGAATTAAAAAAAGTTTTTAGCTTCACCTCCTTAGACCACTGTCCATTAATATAGGTCACCAGGTAGACTGACCCTAAACCGTTCCCTAGACCACCAAGAATATCGGCATAAACCCTTTTACTGCCTGTAACCAGTAAGTATCATTCCATGGACACTTTCACTGCCCTAGATCACCGGTGATGCTAAGGCCTTGTTCATATCTGTGTTGGTAATCCGTTCGAGGGAGTCCGCATAGGAACCTCCCGAATGGACTACCGAATGCACTGGCAAGCGGTGTGCAGTGAAAGCACACGAACCCCATAGACTATAATGGGGTCCATGTGCTTGTCGCCAGATCTCCGCAGGGAACATGTGGACAGGAAAGTACTTCACAATCTACTTTCCTGTCTGCATGACTAGTGTGGAGATATCGCGGCAAGCACACGGACCCCATTATAGTCTATGGGGTCCATGTGCTTTCACTGAACACCACTTGCAAATGCGTTCGGTAGTCCATTCGGACTCCATGAACGGATTACCAAATGCAGATGTGAAGTAAGGGTTACATACTCACATATGTCACTGGTTACTTGCCAGTATCTGTTGAGGTTGCTGATTGGTCCCAGTGGTCACGTGAGTCTGAGGACTTCCAGGAATGAGAGGCCAGCCAAGATTTAATGGACATTGGTGATGGACAAAAGAGCCCTGGGTATTTCTCCTGATGGGTTGCTCAAATTCCTGGACAACCCCTTTAACTTTGCCACTTTCTAGACTTAGAAGGAATATTGGGCTGGGGTGGAAATGTTCTGCCCCTCTATACCTATAACTATACCTATACCCATACCTATACCCATACCTATACCTATACCTATACCCATACCTATACCTATACCTATACCCATACCTATACCTATACGTCTACCTATATCCCTGCCCCAAAGAAATACTTATTAACATTTTCAACTAAAAGGCATGTAGAGTTATGGAAAAAAAAAAAAATTATGCTACCATACTCCCTCCGAATTGGGGAGCATTCTGCAGAGTTTGGGAGATTTCTCTGCTTTTTTGGGACACCAGGAGGTTGACCATTTTTCGGGAGCCTCCTGGATGATTCAGGAGAGTTGTCAAGTGTGCCCAAGTGTCAAAAACAAGACAACGTCAGAAGAATTTGCACTGCCCATTTATTCATCTTCTAAGCACTCACTTCGATCTTAAACAAAGGTTTAGCAACAAAGAAAATGACTTTGCTTTCTCCTTCCGTATTCCTGGTGCTGCCAGGTAGGCCCCTCCAGGGGTACGGATACAGCTGCCGCACACATATGCCTGTATTACAAACCTGCAGCTCAGGAAACTCAGCACTAAGGAGACATTAAGGCCAGAGGCAACAAACTATACAGCTGAACAGCAAAAACCAAGTTCCATGGCGGTCCAGTCAACCCCTGCGCTGTCTTCTCGGGTAATGTGGAGTAATTACTGTGCCACTTCTCATTTATTCTATCAAATGCTTAATGACGTATGAACCCGAGGACTGCGACTACGAGCCCGACAGGCCCAACATATAATGCTTAGTGTCATATTCCGCTTGCACGTAGAGGAAGACTCGCTGGCTTGTGCATTGTGTTGTTCTCTGCTCTTTAGCATGTCACATTTGGACACAAGTATCACATTATATAGAAATGGGTTGTAATAACTTTGCATTTATTGCATTACAATCACAGTCGCTCTCTGTTGGTGACATCCTATGGGATTCCTAGTGATTGTTTTATTCCAGTATTGTAAAAAATACATGGCTGTGAGCCCTGATATTCTGCAGAGCCATGGAAAATTCAATGGGAGTCTCTATATTTGTGCAGAAGAGCCATGTATGTGGAGACTGTAAGTCACTGCGGCTTCTGTCCATGCTACCATAGGCTATGTACCTACATCCGCCTTAGGCTAGGGCCACGCAGGGTTTCTGTACGTACCTCAGCAGACTTGTCCGCTGCAAAAAATCTGCAAAAATCACAGTAACAGTGTAGACAAAGACATTTAAAGAAGACCTTTCACCATCTCCACCAACTCACACTCTTTCCATCTCACAATAGTTTTACCACTTCACTGATTCCGGTGCAGCTGGAGTTTTTTCTCTGTCCCTCACCATTCCTGAGTAATTGGTGCCATTATTTTAAGTACCCGATACCTCTCTACTGTCAGGTGGGCAGTCCTGGGCTGGAGCAGAATGACAGGGATGGTTATTGGATTTGTCTTGATCACAAGAGAGATTACAAGATTACAAGAGAGATTCAAAACAGATGCACACTTGGACAAGGTGAGAATGTATAAAGGGGTCACATAGGAAGAGTTGTCAATCGAGCAAGTGTTTAGTTGACATGGCATGGGGAGATTATGAGTAAGATTATGAGTAGGGTTGAGCTATCGTGTTCGGAAAAGATCAGATTCCAATCGGCGATCGAGAAAATTTCACGATCGCGATCAGAATTCCGAACACGATCTTTTTAGGTGGGATCGAGATCGGTGATTATTAACCACAATGCTTTGCTGAAAAGCTAACAATGTTAGCCTTCACACTGAGTATATGCTCCGCTCATTCTGAGTGGAGTGTATACTCAGTGTGAAGGCTCGCTGCGGTTCCATAGGAATGAATGGAAGCAGCCGGTACACAGCCTTAACCCCTTGCGTGCCGGCTGCGTCCATTCATTCTAATGGGAAACTAGCTAACATCTCTAGTAGCTACTTACCTGCAGAGATGGCTGGTCCGGTGCCTGGTGCTCTCGGTCTTCTTCGCCTCGCTGCCCCCGCCTCCCAGGTTAGTGTTAAAGAGCTAGGAAGAAGGTGGTGCTTGTGGCTTAAGAGAGTGTGGGCGGGTACAGGGCAGAGAGACGTGACGTCTCCCCTCCCAGTACCCGCCCACACTCTCCTAACCCGCCCACACTCTCCTAACCTGGGAGGCGGGGGCAGCGAGGCAAAGAAGATCGAGAACTCCGGGCACCGGACCAGCTATCTCTGCAGGTAAGTGGACACCAGGGGGGACTAAGTAGCCAGAGGATTAAAAAAAAACCTCTGGCTACTTAGTGATTAAAAAAAATTACTACACAGCGTGGATTCTAACCTGTGCCTTCTCTCCATTCGGGGTTTCCATCCCAAATGCACTTAAGACTGAGGCCCCACATTGCGGAAAAGTCCACAAACAGACCCAACAACCCAAGACCCCCAAACGCAGGTGTGAACACAGCATAAGTTTTTTTTATTGTAACTTTTTCAAAAACAAAACAAATAATTTCGGTTTGACGCTGATACAATTCTTAGTACAATAATATCATGCAAATTTGTTTGTCTATTGATGAGCTAGTAAATAATTGCCCCCCCTCCCCTCCTCATATTTGTCTAACAAGCATTAATACCGTAGATAAATAGACATCTGAAATTATAATTAACTTTATTCTTCAATTAACAATCTCGGCAAAACCTGCTCGGCTACAATGCAGCATGGCAAATCAGTGAGAAGAAGCCGTCCTGACTAATACACAAGTCATTCAGGAAACCACTAAATTATCTTGTCCTTCCCTTCCCCCCTTCTCAAAATACCAAAAATATTTATTTTTCCCTTAAAAAATACTTATCGACTGTTCGAAATGGAATTCTGCCAATAGCCGGATATTGCCAAACATGTCGAATATAATGGGCTTCAGCCCCGCTCCAGAGAAAACACATTAAATCTACTTTAAGTTATTTATTTGCTTAATTCCACTTAGGGCTTACGATGAAATGTCAGGCTTAATTGTATACAAATTACGTGACTATATCGTGATCCAAAAGGTATCCCGAGCCCAGCTGGCTCCATCTCAAACTATTCTCTGTGGCAAGTATGGTCAGCCATGGGCAGCCTGCCATGCTGCCGGCCGCCTCTGTCCATCAGATACATGGAACTTTATGTAACAACAGGCAAAAAGAAATGGGCAATGGACACCGCACATCTCCGATACAATCCAATGGGGGGGGGTAGAACGTGAGGTTGTTACATTGTATCAAAGCAAAGTGACTAGAGATGAGCGAGTAGTACTCGATTGAGTAGGTATTCGATCGAATACTATGGTATTCGAAATACTCATACTTGATCGAGTACCACTCGCTATTCGAACGGAATTGTTAGGAGTATTTTGTGTCGTGGGTATTGGTGCACACCTTCTGACTTGCTCGCACGCACTGTTGGTAGGCAGCTTGATTTCCTGGTTCATTAGTCTGTCCTCCCATTTGCACCTGGGAGGAGTGGTCTCTACTCTGTATATAAACCCATGCCTCCCATGGTTCTGTGCTGAGTGTCGCTTTTACAGAGCTAGGCCTTAGCAGGAGGAGTAGGTGGTTATCTTTGATAGAGGAAGTTCCGTGGTTGGTTTTTGGGAGGTTTTGGGTGAACAAGTTGGTTTGTGTGTTTTCCCTTCTGTGTTCACCAATCCTCCCTCCGTGTATAATTGACTGTGTGAGTGAATTGCCTTATCCTTTGATTTCTACTCAGTTTCCCTGTGTTTGTTTCCTAGTGTACGGTTCCTTCCCATATTGGTTTGGGGAATTCCTTTCCTACATGTTTCCTGTGTGCTGCTTGTGTTGTTAGTCAGCGCACACCCTTGTCAGTCCCTGTCAGTAGCAGCTTCACTTGTTCGTTAGGGGTGACCCCCTTTAGTCTCCAGTCCCTAGAGATCTTATAGGGCATTCCTTCTCCCACTTCCCTCTAGGCCTACGGTGTCAGTGAGAGAGGAGCTGTCGGGGTCAGGTTTAGCCTGAGAACAGCCGACCTACACCCGTGAGGCAGGGACCGGGTTAGCTAGTGGAGTTGTGCAGGGCGAGATTCCCTACTGCAATCCCTTAGCCCCGTTGCAGCTACCTGGACTGACATAACAGTACACTCAGCCGGTAAAAAAAAAAAAAAAAAAAAAAAAAAAAGGGAAAGGTTCGTTTGCATTATGACGGACCTGAAACAGTTGTACCAGGCGGTGCAGCAGATCTCCACTGAGATGGAGGGGATCAAGCTACGAATGGATGCCATCCAAGCTTCTGGCGTATCTCAAGTACAGCAGTTGGCTCAACACACAGCCTCTCAGGTGGAGGGCATACAGAGGCAGGTGAGTAGCGCCCCTGTGGGTCGGCCTCTGGAGCCAAAAGTCAGCTTACCTGAACCCTTCCGAGGTAAGAGGTCAGATTTTTTCCGATTTCAAAAGGACTGTCTTTTGTATTTCCGGCTACGGCCGTTTTCCTCCGGTTCTGAGGTACAGAGAGTTGGGATTATTATTACTTTATTGAGAGATGATCCCCTCATCTGGGCACATTCGTTACCAGCCGACTCAGCTTGCTTACTAACTGTAGAGGCGTTTTTCTCCACAATGGGGTTACTGTATGACGACCCAGACAGGGTACGCACGGCTGAGTATAACCTACGACGTGTGGTGCAAGGGGATCACGCTATAGAGAAATATTGCACAGAGTTTCGTAGGTGGGCAGCAGAAGTACACTGGAATGACCCCGCTCTACTTAGTCAGTTTGAGACAGGGCTCTCGGACCAGGTTAAAGATCATCTAGTTTCTCACCCTGTTCCTGGAGATCTAGATGAGGCCATGCAGCTGGCAATTAGAGTTGGACGGCGCCTCCGGGAGCGTGGAGACAAGAGTCCTGGGGGGCTTAGCCCTCCTCAATTCTCTGTTTTTGGAGAGGACCCGGGGGACCAACCCATGCAGATTGGGGCCACTGTGCGAAGTGCTAGACCCAAGAGTGAAGGGTCCCGCACAGTACGCTGTTTTGTGTGTGGAGGAATGGGACATTTAGCAAGGGTATGCCCCTCCAGAGAATGGTTCGCCAAGGAGGGTAATAACCCCAGGTCTATTGAGAGTAAGGGGAGAAAACCTACTAAGGAGGGAGGTGTGCATATTTCCTGTACTCAGACTGCCGGGTTGACCCTTGATGGATGGGTAAATGGGCAGAAGTGCCGGATTTTGGTTGATTGTGGTTCGGCAGTCAACCTTATTGACTCAGAGTTTTGCGAGCAACTAAGGGTGAGTCCTTTGGTCTTGAAGTCTCAGATACCGGTGTGGGCTATTGATAAGACCCCTCTACAGCAATCTGTCATCTCCAAACAGGTGGAGGGTCTGGAGTTTATTGTGGGTGGCCACAGGGAAGAGATTGACTTGTTCTTGTTGTCTAAATTACCAGCACAAGTAGTGTTGGGGTGGCCCTGGCTGAAGCAGCATAACCCTATTATCAACTGGGAGACCGAGACAGTAGTTTCTTGGGGGCATGGGTGTAATGGTCGATGTCTGCCCATATCCGTGATGTCTTTGTCTATAGACAATTTGCCTCAAGAAATATGTGAGTTCAGGGAGGTCTTTGAGGAAAGGGCAGCCAAGACATTACCACCACATCGCACCTATGATTGCTCGATTAAATTTATACCTAATGCAGTGTTACCCAAGACAAGGTTGTACAATCTCACTATTCCGGAGAGGGAGGCGCTCAAAGAGTATATTGAGGGGAGTCTAGAGGTGGGGCATATTCGCCCATCTAAGTCCCCAGTAGCAGTGGGGTTTTTCTTTGTAAAGAAGAAAGATGGAGGGTTGCGCCCTTGTTTGGATTTTAGGGAGATTAATAAAATCACGGTGCGGAATCCCTATCCCATCCCGTTGATCTCGGATCTTTTCAGCCAGATTACGGGAGCTCGCTGGTTTAGTAAAATAGATTTACGTGGGGCGTATAACTTGCTGAGAATCAAGAAGGGGGATGAGTGGAAAACAGCGTTTAACACACCCCTAGGACACTTTGAGAATCTGGTGATGCCTTTCGGTCTAACCAATGCGCCCGCGTTTTTTCAGAATTTTATTAATGATGTACTAAGTGCCGTCATAGGGAGGGGGGTTGTGGTCTATCTGGACGATATACTCATTTACACCCCGGATTTGGAGACTCATTGGGAGAGAGTGAGAGAGGTTTTAAATCTCCTGAGGGTTAACCAATTAAGTGCTAAGCTGGAGAAATGTGTGTTCGCGGTCAATAAATTATGTTTCCTTGGCTATATCCTATCGGACAAGGGGTTCGAGATGGATCCTGAGAAGGTCAGGGCAGTCTTGGAGTGGCCGCGACCTGAGAACCTAAAGGCGGTCCAACGGTTCTTGGGATTCTCCAACTATTATCGCCAGTTTATTAAGGGATTTTCTGAGGTTGTGAAACCCATCTCGGACTTGACTAAGAAGGGGGCTGACTGTGCTAAGTGGTCGCCAGAGGCGCTAGCCGCGTTTGAAGAATTGAAGAAGCGATTCTCCTCCGCTCCCATTTTGAGACAGCCGGATGAGAGGTTGGCCTTCCGAGTGGAGGTGGATGCCTCCTCGGTGGGGGTGGGTGCAGTACTTTCTCAGGAGTTCGAGGAGGGTACGCATCCCTGTGCCTTCTTTTCTAAGAAATTCTCTGCCTCTGAACGGAATTATGACATCGGAGATAGAGAACTACTGGCAATAAAACTAGCGTTCGAACATTGGCGTCATTTCCTGGAGGGGGCCAGAAGGCCAGTCCAGGTATTTACTGACCACAAGAATTTGATTTATCTTGGGTCGGCGAAGAGATTAAATGCACGGCAGGCCAGATGGGCTCTATTTTTTGCGCGGTTCCATTTTACCGTGACTTATGTGCCGGGTTCAAAGAATGTTAAGGCTGATGCTTTATCCCGGTATATGTCGACTGAGGAGGAACGAGAGGCGCCGGCCACTATTCTTGGGGATGGAGTGGTGGTAGCAGTATTGGGCACGAAATTGGAGAAAGCCTTGATCGAAGCGCAACACGCTGCACCTTCCAAGATACCTAGAAACAAGCTGTTTGTCCCAACTACTCTCCGACAAAGTCTACTGAGGGAGTGTCACGAGTCGGTTCTTGCTGGTCACCCGGGGGTTTCAGAGACCATGAGATTGGTGTCTAGGAATTTTTGGTGGCCAGGGTGGAGTAAGGATGTCTTGCAGTTTGTTCAAAATTGTTCGGTCTGTGCAAGAGCCAAGGCGTCGCATACCCGTCCCCACGGTCTTCTACATCCGTTAGAACCTCCTAAGGCACCTTGGACTCATCTGTCTATGGATTTCATCACGGGCCTTCCAGTGTCTAAGGGTTTCACGGTCATTTGGGTAGTCGTTGACCGCTTCACGAAAATGTGCCATTTGATCCCGTTTTCCAGGCTGCCATGTGCCAAGACACTATCAGGGTCATTTATTAAAGAAATTGTAAGGTTGCATGGTCTTCCTGAGGAGATCGTTTCGGACAGGGGTCCGCAATTTGTGGCTAAATTCTGGCGGGCTTTTTGCAGCAGGTTGGGAGTTACACTGTCGTTTTCCTCCGGGTTTCACCCGGAGTCTAACGGGCAAACAGAGAGGAAGAATCAGGATGTGGAACAGTTTTTGAGGTGTTTTGTTCGAGAGAATCAGAATAATTGGGCTGACTTTCTTCCCCTGGCAGAATTTTCCCTAAACAACCATGATTCCAATGCCACAGGTACCACACCTTTTTTTTGCTCCGGTGGTAGACATCCTGTTTTCGGAGTATTTTCTTCCATTTCGTCCCCAGTTCCGGAGGAGGAGCTATTTTCTAAAAAGCTGCAAGGGGTATGGTCCCGTATCCGAGAGAATCTGGTGCGGGCGTCGCACCAGGCTAAGGTCCAGGCGGATAGGAAGAGAGGGGAGTTGCAGTTCTTCCCTGGTGAGATGGTTTGGTTGTCCACCAAGAATATCAGGTTGAAGGTTCCTAGCAAGAAGCTGAGTCCCAGGTTTGTGGGTCCTTTTAAGATCATCAAGATGGTAAATGAAGTGGCGGCGCAGCTGCAACTACCTAAAAGGTGGAAGATAAACCGGGTGTTTCATGTCTCCTTGTTAAAGAAGGCCAAGAAGGGAACGTCTCCAGTTAAAGTTCCACCAGTTTCTGAGTCCGGGGAGTATGAGATATCCCGAGTTCTGGATAGCAAATATGTTCGGGGGAAGCTACGGTATCTGGTGGCATGGAAGGGATACGGTCCTGAAGATAATTCTTGGGTTCTGGAGTCGGATATGTCAGCCCCCAGACTCGTGGAGAAATTCCACAAGGAGTTCCCGAAGAAGGATGCTCCTAGAGAATCCGGAGTCTTCTCCTTGAGGGGAGGATCCTGTTAGGAGTATTTTGTGTCGTGGGTATTGGTGCACACCTTCTGACTTGCTCGCACGCACTGTTGGTAGGCAGCTTGATTTCCTGGTTCATTAGTCTGTCCTCCCATTTGCACCTGGGAGGAGTGGTCTCTACTCTGTATTTAAACCCATGCCTCCCATGGTTCTGTGCTGAGTGTCGCTTTTACAGAGCTAGGCCTTAGCAGGAGGAGTAGGTGGTTATCTTGGATAGAGGAAGTTCCGTGGTTGGTTTTTGGGAGGTTTTGGGTGAACAAGTTGGTTTGTGTGTTTTCCCTTCTGTGTTCACCAATCCTCCCTCCGTGTATAATTGACTGTGTGAGTGAATTGCCTTATCCTTTGATTTCTACTCAGTTTCCCTGTGTTTGTTTCCTAGTGTACGGTTCCTTCCCATATTGGTTTGGGGAATTCCTTTCCTACATGTTTCCTGTGTGCTGCTTGTGTTGTTAGTCAGCGCACACCCTTGTCAGTCCCTGTCAGTAGCAGCTTCACTTGTTCGTTAGGGGTGACCCCCTTTAGTCTCCAGTCCCTAGAGATCTTATAGGGCATTCCTTCTCCCACTTCCCTCTAGGCCTACGGTGTCAGTGAGAGAGGAGCTGTCGGGGTCAGGTTTAGCCTGAGAACAGCCGACCTACACCCGTGAGGCAGGGACCGGGTTAGCTAGTGGAGTTGTGCAGGGCGAGATTCCCTACTGCAATCCCTTAGCCCCGTTGCAGCTACCTGGACTGACATAACAGGAATAGTTCGATGCAGAACCAGCATTAATTGGCCGAATGCTATACAGTCGGCCAATAAACGCTGGTTCTTCTCCTACCTTTAGAAGTCTTCTCCGCGCAGCTTCCCCGCAGCGTCTTCCGGCTCTGAATTCACTCTGCCAGGCATCGGGCCTGGGCAGAGCCAACTGCGCATGCCCGCGCTAAAAGAAAATGGCCACTTTGACTGTAAGCAGCCATTTTCTTGTAGTGCGCACATGCGCAGTTGACTCTGCCCAGGCCCGATGCCTGGCAGAGTGAATTCAGAGCCAGAAGATGCCGCGGGGACGCTGCACGGAGAAGACTTCTCGGAGGATCCAGCCCGACCCTCACTTGTGGACTTGGTAAGTGTAATTTGATCGAACGTTGCCTACCCCTGAAACGAGCATTTTCCCCCCCATAGACTATAATAGGGTTCGATATTCGATTCGAGTAGTCGAATATTGAGCGGCTACTCGAAACGAATATCGAACATTTTACTGTTCGCTCATTTCTAAAAGTGACCAAAGTTGATCAATTTTCAATGGGGTTGAGCCGATCTTGAGATTTCAGGATCTTTTCTAAAAACTGATTTCAATCATTTTCCAGCCCATCCCGATCGTGAAATTTGCTCGATCGCTGATCAGGATCCGATCTTTCCCAATCCCGATCGCTCAACCAAACCAATGGCCAGTAGCCAAACATTGTAGGAACTTATGTCAGACCTCGATCCTGCTAAGAAAAGATCAGGATCAGAATTCCGATCACGATCGTGAAATTTATTCGATCGCTGATCGGAATCCGATCTTTTCCGATCCCGATCGCTCAACCCTAATTTTCAATCAAAATCATAGTCTGTCGGGTGAAATTTATCAACGCGTTAGTCAACCGATGACGGCCACGGCCATGTTTATAATCTTTCCCATTGAGATGAAGACTCATCCATGTTACGCATTGACTTTTCGGGGGTCTTCAGTAGTGTACCCCTCTGAGACGTCCATTTTAGACCCCTACCCCTCAACCCCGAAGCCTCTGATATCCTCTTACTCCGTTTTATTCCTTCTCATTTTCTTATTTCATAGCTCGACCCCCGATGGCCATAATATTCCTAAAAATGTTTTTGTTATGTTCATGTTGCGCCTCTAGATTTCCTTTCTGCCTGTGTATTGTATTATTCTTTGTCATATAGAGCAGCTAGTCTTATACATCGCATCTTCTTCACTCCAGCCCCGGCAATAACTGCTGGTTCGGGGGAATTACAGAAAGATGACAAGCAAGACAGGGGGAGAGAAAAGCTGCATCTTCCCGTTGTGGCCTGGGGTCGTGTACGCAGATCACATCTCAAATGAACCACTTCAGAAATGCCTCTAACATGTTTATGCCATTATATACCTTTCTTAGGAGATTTTCACCAGGTTAGAGAGAAGTGCAATATAATGACATATTTGGGTCATGTTTCAATGCCCAAAGTTCAGACTGATCTTCTTGCCTACAAAAATGGAAAAAAAAAAAAAAAACACTCTGCTGATTTGCACACAGAAAAAAATAAAGGGTTTATAACAGAGAAATAATAGCTTTTACATCTCACCAGAGGCTGCAGCTGCTGCAGAACTTCTCAGAATCGGAGAACGTTACGATTATGTTTTATTAAGCGTGATTTTCTAATACCAAGGCCGAATGACTAACCCTTTAGTGATGGTCGTAAGATCTATCTGCTGGCTATTACACTGCAGGATACAGCCGCTGCAGAACTTCTTGGCGCATGGGGCTCTTCCATCCACAGATTGTGTTTGGATACTGTTTTGTAGATTCCGTGGGCTGAAATACTCATTGTACTTGTCAACTTTTTGTAAAGAGAATCTGTTTGGCACAGGATATTTTTGGGTCCTGCCTTTAAATGTCCCCTTTTCATAACGTTCCATGTCCTGTTTTGTGACGCGGATGTCCAACGTCCCCTATTTTGTGAGATGTGCTCTTAAAACCGGGTTCACACTGGGTTTTTTGGTCCGGATTTTGATGCGGAATCCATGTTATAAGGATTCCTTTTTCCGTGAGTGGAAACAAAGAAGCGACATGTCCTTTCTTGAGGCGTCCGCGGTGCGACACCCCCTCCCGGCTATTTCCATTCATTTGGGCCTAATCTAGAGCGGAATGCTACAACTAGGGTTGAGCCGATCTTGAGATTTCAAGATCGATTTTAAAATCCGATTTCCGATCATTTTCCAGCCGATCTCGATCCCGATCTCGATCGTGAAATTTGCTCGATCGCCAATCGGAATCCGATCTTTTCCGATCCCGATCTTCAACCCTAGTCAATGCTTTTCTATTGGAAAAGTCACTTTTAGGGTTGAGCCGATCTTGAGATAACCTCCGATCTCGATCCCACTGGAAAAGATCGGGTCGGAATTCCAATCCCGATCATTCAACCCTAGCCACGACTGGATGCTGGTGCACCAAATGCAAGGCGCCGGCATCCAGTCGTGGCTAGCCATTTTTTGGCGCAGAGTCTGAGGCAGCCTCCGCGTCAAAATCCGGTCCAACCCCCCCCCCCGTGTGAACCCGGTTTAAAGTGTCCATATATAATATGACCAGTAGCCCAGTGGATGTTGGATCATTCCATCGGGAGATTTGCCTACGCTTCCAAAATGCAGAGAGCTCCTCACTTTTTGTAGGAGCCTTCCGGAGAGTTGGCAAGTGGGTTTTAGCAAGTAACTTGAAGATCCTGGACTCCGGTGCAAATATGTCACGGGGCCCCCACTTACCATGTATTATCTGGAGAGAGGCTTTTGGGTTCCCCAAAGGCTACCTTTAATTCCTAAAAGCTACACCCATGCTTAGAGCGCGGGAGAGGGTCTTCATGATGATTGTGATCTTTAAGTAAGTCATGAAAGGTTACTGCTGCTGCAGAACCTCTTAGGACACCAGATTCTGAGACCTAAGATATTAGTAGTATCACACATCATGTATGGATCCTTTCTGGTATGATACATGAATTACTTATCTTGAAGTAGTATTAAAGCTAGCCAAGTGGGCGGTAACACTGCGGGATCTCTGAGGACGGGGTCTCTGTGCGCTGCATGATATGCATTATTCCCGCCCACTTGACTAATAGACTCTAATCTACATCAACACTAACAGGGCTTATATCTGTGGAATATCTGAATAGATTTGGATAAACGAAACACCAAAACGTTCAGGATGACGGCACAGTGCAACAGTTTTTAAAATTGCAACTTTCCACTGCGGATATGTTTGGACAACGTGTGGCTGGGATTATGCAGATTGCCAAATTACGTTAGCAAATTACGGCATTTTCACAACGATGGCATCAGCTTTGTGTACCAGTAGAAGAGGCGGCCGCATGTTCTTTGGATATCTTATAACTGTGCCCGTTCTGTTACATCTATCCACAGGTTGTGTTTGTTTTTGGTGCCTGATTGAAGTGGTCTAGTCCGAACTGTAATACCACACACAACCTGTAGGCTAAGGTGGCGCTGTTTTTGGACGAAAGCAACTTTGCAGTTCTAACCTTGGACAACCTCTTGGAAACTCCCAGCGTCACCCACTATGGCATGGTGCCATGTATAGCTATTTACTCCTCTTTCTAAAGTTGTTTTGCTACACGACCTGCCCGACCACAGCGCCAGCTATTTAAATACAGCGTTTTTATTGCAGTTATTTTTAATGAAGTGGCGTATAATAATAGCACATCTCAAAGCCCCGCAATTTACCTCTTGAAATGTTCTCGAGTAGGTTATTAATGCCTGGAAATAAAAGAATCCAGAAGTGAAGAAAATGAACCTCCTACAGTTATGTCGTATGGAGAAACATAAAGCAGCAGAGCCGAGTGTGTCATATGTTGTAACTCATCATGTTATCACCATGTAGTATTTCAGCTTTTACATAGGACTGCCGGTGAATCTAGTACAGTGTTTCGGATTCATTACCGGGCCCTTACCCCGACAAACCAGGATTGGACCCAATAGAACTGAAGACTATCAATAGGTATCAATGGCGCGGAAATTCTTTTTAGACATATGCCTCTCCAAGGCATCACCTGGTGTCCTCTTCTGGTCTCTTCTGGGCCTCTGACCCCAGAGTATAATAATCGGAGACCCGGGGGGATACAAGCATAAAATACACTGTTACTTACCTCTCCCTGGCTCCAGAGCGGTCCCTGCTGATGTCGGCCATTTTCAATGACGTACGGGACCAGGGGCTTACGTCGTGACGTATAAGGATGCAAGCCCCGGTGATGTGACATCATGGACGTCACACAAGTAGGCCAGGAGAGGTAAGTAACACAGATTTTTTATTTTCCCTCACCTCCCCTGGGCCTCTGATCATTATACTCGAGGGTGTGAAAAGACCCCCAAGTATAATAAGCTGATCCCGGATCCTGCTCACAGCCGCCGCAAAAGGAGAAGCACAGGCGGCCATGAGCAGGAGCCGGGATCGGTAAGTAAATAGGACCTGTTAAGATTTGGAGTCACTGCAGCAGGTAACGGTCTATTAAAAAAAATACAGCAGTAGTGGCTGTCACTGGGCCACCTTGTGTCCCGGGCCCCGTGGCTTCTGCTACCGCTAGTTACGCCCCTGGTCCAAACTAGTCCAGTTCGCTCATCTCTACTATACTGTCTACCAATAAGTATCTGGCCATCTGTGGTAGAATAGAAAAACATTTATCCCTATCCAATAGTTGGTAGAACCAGCAGATGCTTCCTTACAGATGGGATTGATGGACACAATACTCCCGGATGCCCTGTGACACTCCTGGTGTAGGTGAGCCATCGGTTGGGTGCGGTTTCTCTGGCCAGCACCCGTCGGTTTCTAGTATCTCCCAGTTTCGGGGGTCTGCCGACTCCGGGCACATTCCGACAATCACCGTTCACATTCCACTTCATAATCCCATAGGCCACTGTCCATTTTGGGTAATTCAGTTTGCTTGCTATGTCCCTTAAGGATCAACTATTTCTGTGGTACCCCACAATTACTCCTTTCTCCAAATCGGACAACTTTACACTCCGTGGTATTTTGCATGCGACTAATGCCAATGCACTAATGCCAATGCTGTTTCCTATTTAATGGCGGCTCCATTGGTGATGATTGATACTATGGCATCCAGACTATGCTATGTCACGTAGTATTGGACTGAGGTTCCTTGAGCCCACCAGATAAAGTGACTCTGAGGACCTACCTTCCAACAATGCCTAGGGAATAGACCATAGTACCCTTCAAATTTGGGTGCCGTTTTGCTGGACCATTATTGTGTTAGAGTCTAGACCTTCTAGAGGGGCTTCTGGTGGTCAGTCTGACCCATGACACATAGTGCCAGGTTGTAGTGGTCACACGCTGGTCCAGCACACCATCGCAGTACGGTAGACCACCAGACTATTTAGGGGAAGAGTTGAAAAGTTGAGTACTTTTTGTTTCTTTGAGTTAAATTTTGGATACATTTTTACATAAATTTTGGAAACACTTACGTCCGCTATGGTTCATTTTTAGTTTGCAATAGAAGTCAGCGGAGCCAGATCCACACGTAGGCCACATGCAGTAAACAGTTACAAAAATTGTATTTGCATGGCCAAAATGGCATTGCAATTTTTGCAACCTCAACTGCATCCTCCAAACATGAGATGCACAGAGCCAAAATAACAAATTGAGTTCTACCACATCTGTAGTCGCCTCTGCCTGATTGTCAATGCATATCACCACGGTGCGCCCCTTTGACAGCCGGGTTAAAGAGAATAGATGAATATTCTTCGGGTACGGTCGACTTTCTTCACACAATGCGGCATGCGAGCCATTTGATATTCCAACTTTTATCATCGGCATCAAAACACAATAACAAAAACTAAATTTCATGCAATTCGGAGTCACGTGACTGCAGAATAATTTATGACGAATTGACGGAGAGAAATTCTTTGCTCCAAAATCTTTTAAAAAAATGTAAATTTAATTTATGTTTTTGAGACATTTTCTGGGATGCGATGATATGGCGGCATTATTGCATTTTATTACATGTTTAGATAAATTTATGATTCTGAATTTATTTCACAGACATCTTCTCCTTTGATAACCCCGGGGGGGCTCGGATTAGCGTCACTACAATGTCCGATGATTGTGAGACTTGCAAAGGTTATCAGAGGAGGGAAAAATAATCTGCACCCCTGGAAGCTTTAGATAGACATGGCCACAACTTCTAGACCGATGGACTATTAAAGGGTCAGTTTAACCCCATAAGCCCCCAATTCCGTGATCCATTGGTTAGACGTTGGATATTCTCATTAGCCCTGACTATATACCTATAATAGGCCCATAGTGACTACCTGTGGCCAATACTGTGCTACATGTATTCAAATGGTGGTCACCAAGACAGGAAGTGCAGTGGCCACGAGGCAACCATTAGTGCCACGAGCAATTTCCTTCCATTTGCATCCACAGCTCCTCTGTAGACTAGTGTTTCCCATGCAGTCTGATCCTGCAGTCATACACCTTACTATTCTTCCCATATTTTTTATTTGATATCATGGATATTTTCACTCTTTTAATCCATGTATAGGGGCTCATACACACTGCGGTATTTAGTACAGACCTGCAGTAGGGCTGTCTTAGAGGTACATGAGATTCACTGTACCTTTATATGCCTCTGATTTAATAGGGTCAGGGGATAATCATACACATTAGGGAGAGTGTGTGCCTACATAGGAATACGGAGACTTACAAGTCATTCCTGCTCCGCTAAGGATTCTGGGTAAAAAATATGCAAATCTGTTCTCCAGGATGTAATTAGGAGAAAAGTGCCTCTGTATGCTGCCCTCTAGAGGGCAGCCCCCTTAACATCATGCATGACTCAGTTAATAAGCCTACGAACATGATGCAGAGTTTATTGCCAAATTAGTATTTCTATTCCAAAAGGAACAGATTCCCAGCTATGCTGCGCTATGCTGAGGAGGTCCAAAAGTTCGAAACAGCACTGTCCATAGCTGGGAATCTGTTGCTTTTGGAATAGAAATACTAATTTGGCAATAAACTCCGCATCATGTTATTAGGCTTATTAACTGAATCATGCATGATGTTAAGGGGGCTGCCCTCTAGAGGGCAGCACACAGAGGCACTGTTCTCCTAATTACATCCTGGAGAATAGATTTGCATATTTTTTACCCAAAATCCCTAGCGGAGCAGGAATGACATGTAAGTCTCCGTACGCCTATGTAGGCACACACTCTCCCTAATGTGTACGATTATCCCCTCACCCTGGTCTATAGTCTCTCACTCTGCCAAATCAGTATCCCTGCGCTATGCTGAGGAGGTCCAAAAGACCGAAACAGCGCTGTCCATAGCAGGGAATCTGTTCCTTTTGGAATACAAATACTAATTTGGCAATAAACTCTACATCATGTTAGTAGGCTTATTAACTGAGTCATGCATGATGTTAAGGGGGCTTTCCTCTAGAGGGCAGCATACAGAGTGCACTGTTCTCCTAATTACATCCTGGAAAATAGATTTGTATATTTTTTACTCTGATTTAATATGGAAGCAGATGAAGGTTCCCGTATTCAGGGTCCTCCGCTCTTGTCCAGAGTGGAGAGTGGTTGCAAAGACCCCCACTTAGTTTGAAAGACCATCCGGTCTTGCATTACAACCTATTCAAACAAGCCATTAACTTGAATGGACAATGTGTAATGCCACATTTGTCCTGTGGTGGCACTGCAGGTAAATTGAATACTTACAGCCAGACTGATTGCTGGAGGTCTTAGCAGAGATATGTTGGGAGCTACTTCTTGTTAAGGGACCCATATAGCAATAACACTTTGGCCAAAGTGGGTCACCCCTTTAAGCCTCCTCACCCTACCATACAGGCTCCTACTTACATCATAATTCGCATAGAAATCACATCTAAGGCCAGGCTTACTATATTTAAATGGGTTTTTGGGACTTACCTATTGATGACCTATCCTTATATTGGTGAGGATCTGACAACCGGAACCCTTGCAGATCAGCTGTTTGAAGTGAACTCAACATGACCCCTGTGCAAATAACAGATGTGCAGATGTCACAAGGTCAGTCCTACAGATCGGTTTTGGGGGTCCCTGAGTGTCGGTGGGGGTAGGTCATCATCATGTATGTCCTCAAAAACTCTTTAAATAATATAATTCTAAATTAATTAATTTATAATTTTTCTTTTTTTTTTCTTTTCGTCTTTTCTTTTCCACCTGGGGTCACATCCTCTTCAAACCGTGACTCTTCCGCCGTCGCCTGATCTGCATGTGACTGAGCGGCAGACACGGGGAGACACAGGTCTTCTTGTATCCGTGCAATGTCATTTGCAACATAAAAATAGCCCCCTTCATTATCAGCGTGCCACTTTAACACGCAGGTTATTTTCTTCCTTTTCTTCCAGTAAGGGCAGCTTTCGCATCAGAAGAATTCTTGGCAAATTAATGCGCTACCTCTTGGGCTAATTAAATTAGAAAGGATCCTAAATACAGAGCGTCTTTTGTGGTGGACACAATGTTTGGCTTCATGCGTCTTGCTCAGAGAGGAATTTGTGCCATTTAAAGCCCTCTTGCCTCTAGCAGAGGTCTGGGCTCCTCTAACACAGTCAAGTTTCTAATTTGCCTCAATAAGAAAGAATTATTAACTGATAAGGAGCGGAGGAGGGGGGGGGGGGGGCAGCGGCGAAAGGCTCGGGGCCGGGCTGTGCGCGGGGAAGAGTGAGCGACTCAGCAGCACCTGAAGCACATGCAGTTTTTATTAATTCCTGCCTAAAACAAGGCATTCAGGAGTAAAATTTGCTGTGCAAATGACAAAAACAATTAAAATGACTTTTTTCTCTTTTTTTTTTTTTCTCCGCTCTTTTGGAGGAGATTGCGCGCACTATTTTATAGATAACTGCATGGAAGGAGTCAGAGTTTCTTGTTAACATCTGTTCTATGTAATTTTTACATCTCCTTTAATGTGGATTTTTAAGTGCAGGCTGGGTTCTCCTCCGTGCAGGCGCTAGGTACTGTCACTAATGTCATGAATATTTCACAGACTGTAAAAACAGGGACGCTCGTGAGATTAGGCTCATTTGTCAGTGAGTTACTCGAATGTTTCAGGACAATCTGTAAATGCACTTTTTTTGTTCTTTTTTTGTAAAAATACATTTTTTTTACTCAGTTTAACCTGCTCCTTTAGGGCACGTGCAGGCTACTGTGTTATGGCTCCGTACAATCCCAAACTAGTGTTTTGCATTTGCAATATTGGCATCCTGAATTCAACCAAGGGCAATATCTAAATGGAGTTTGTATGTTTACATGGGTCAGTTCTGGTTTCCTCTAAGGGTGAATTCACACTGAGTAAACGCTAGCTTATTCTGAACGTAAAACATGTTCAGAATAAGCGGCGTCTAAAGCAGCTCCATTCATTTCTATGGGAGCGGGGATACGAGCGCTCCCCATAGAAATGAATGGGCTGCTTCTTTCACTCCGTGCAGTCCCATTGAAGTGAATGGGAAGTGCCGGCGTGTACGCTCCGGCATGAGCAGAGCTTGCCGTATACGCCGGCACTCCCCATTCACTTCAATGGGACTGCTCGGAGTGAAAGAAGCAGCCCATTCATTTCTATGGGGAGCGCTCGTATCCCCGCTCCCATAGAAATGAATGGAGCTGCTTTAGACGCCGCTTATTCTGAACGTGTTTTACGTTCAGAATAAGCTAGCGTTTACTCAGTGTGAATGCACCCTTACCCTGCAAAAAACTTACTGGTAGGTTAAGTGGTCTATGACATTAGCCTCGGTATGTGTCGGTGGGATAGAGAAAGTCAGTTATGAGCCCAATTGGGGACAATGCTGCAGACAATTTTAGTGCTATATGAGCAACATAACAACATAAGGGCCCCTCCACATGGCGTAAGCGCGCCGCTCATTTAGACACTTATACACGTGTCCGAGCATCGCGCTTCAAAACAGAGCCCATTGATTTCAATGGGAAGCACGCGTATATCGGCATATACGTGCGCTTCCCATCAATGGGCTCTGTTTTGAAGCGCCGCGCTCGGACACGTGTATATGTGTCTAAATGAGTGTTGCACTTACGCCGTGTGGAGGGGCCCTAATAAGGTAACAAGTCAATTCTCTCCATAACATTACGCTGAATGAATGCACCATATGGCGACAAAGCCGGCCTATAGCTTTGTATAGGGCAACTGGGACCCTATTACAGTCTCTATGCACCTAGCTCTAGGAATGAGACTGAAAGGGTACCTGAATTTTCATTAAAAAATTGTCTTGTTGGGCAAGTCTGTTCTACCACTGTATAAGCCTTCATATATGATGCTCTATAAGTTTTTCTGCTGCTAATAGCGCCTATCCAGTACTACTACTACTGGTTTTGCATGCAATTCTGCCAGGAGTAAAATAGTAAATAAACTGTAAAATAGTAAATAAATAGCTGAGAAAAGCCCAAGTGAACATAGTACAGGAGATACAGGAACACTGAACTGCAAATACAGGGTATGATTTAGCTAAACAGATCCCTGACACAGAAATCAGTCAGTAAAGCTGCTGCTGACTGTGAATAACATCCCATTTGTAATCACACAAGCAGCCAGAAGTAGCTACAGAAGTACACGGTAGACTTTTGTTACATTGTAAGTTGTGAGATACTGTATGCAGAATGTTCAGTCCAGTGCACAGAGAAAGCTGTTTACAGACGTGTGTAAAGACCCCTGATACCTTAAATTATCAAACACCCCCCCCCCAATCCTTTAAATTTTCAGGTCAGAGACCAGATCCCAAAACTAGTAGACCCCTGATACCTTAAATTAGCAACCCCCCCCACCCCCAATCCTTTGGATCCCAAAACCAGTAGACCCCTGAACCTTAAATTAGCAGAACCTAAACCTTTAAATTATCAGTAGGGAGGATGCCTGGAACCCACGGTTCCTTGATGAAGAGTCCTTGGAAAACCCCTTTAATTATCATATCCCAGACTAGACCAGACCCATACATTTTTGAGACCCCAGACTAGACCCCGTATTCTAAAGATGTCAGACCAAAAAACTATATACAGTATGTATATATATATATATATATATATATATATATATATATATATATATATATTCAGAGCCCAGTACGCTTATCAGTTTCTTGAGTCTTAGTCCATTGGATTCTGGGTGTATTAGGATCTTGTATGTCATGCCTTGCGGTGCAGGGTGACCAAGGCCCCCTTGAGACCATAAGCCCCATAGTAGCCTCTATGTCTGGCCCACCAGTAGGCTGTTATGTCTACATAGAGTTGAATCTGTACAATAGTGCGCTCGTGTAATAGGACGGATGTACTTTACATTTCTGTGCTAATTTTATGTACCCATCAAGTCATTAACATTGTAACAGGCTATTAAGGATAACAAGTTTGATGCAGGACTGCTAGCCGGGATTAGAAGAGGGAAAGTTTAGTAACCGCAGAAGATAATGGCCGGTGTAGACTCAAGAAGGATTCTCTTTAGCTGATAATTTGTGTATGAACCCAACCGAGTGTAAAATGTCTTACATGAATAATGCCGGAGAGACAGTGAGACAAATAAGCATTTGGGGATTAAAAGGACAATTAATGTAAAGTTTATCTAATGGAGCCTGCAGAGGTCTGCGCTATAACAAACTAAGGACGTCATAAACTTTATGATGTGAAGGTAAAATTTAAGATCCTACTTTCAAAAAGAGGAAGAGAAGGAGGAGAAGTCTGGAGAAGGTCTCATGTCTGAGAATGTTACCAGAGTTGTTTACACTTCCTTCTAATAAATTGAAATTTTTCACTTTTATTGTTACAAAATATCTATTTAAAATAATACGTAATAATCTTGTAATAAATTAAAGGGTTGTCTTGTGAAGATACATTCTCTCCTTATAGGCTATTAGGGATATCCTGGACGGAGTTGCTCCACTCAAGACATCTCCCCTAGAGATGAGCGAGTAGGTATTCGATCGAATACTAAGTTATTCGAAATACTCGTACTCGATCGAGTACCACTCGCTGTTCGAATGTAAAAGTTCGATGCAGAACCAGCATTGATTGGCCGAATGCTATACAGTTGGCCAATCAACGCTGGTTCTTCTCCTACCTTTAGAAGTCTTCTCCATGCAGCGTCCCCGCGGCGTCTTCCGGCTCTTCACTCACTCTGCCAGGCATTGGGCTTGTAGTGCGGGCATGCACAGTCGGCACTGCCCAGGCCCGATGCCTGGCAGAGTGAATTCAGAGCCGGAAGACGCCACGGGGACGCTGCAAGGAGAAGACTTCTCGCAGGATCCAGCCCGACCCTCACTCATGGACTTGGTAAGTATAATTTGATCGAACGTTGCCTACACCTGAAACGAGCATTGTCCCCCCATAGACTATAATAGGGTTCAATATTCGATTCGAGAAGTCAAATATTGAGGGGCTACTCGAAACAAATATTGAACCTCGAACATTTTACTGTTGGCTCATCTCTAATCTCCCCATGAGCCAACGGGTATTTTTTTAATATATTTTTGGTGAGCTTAGCTCCTAGACTGGATAGATTTTAAAAAAATTTTTGTTTTTTTCTGGATTCCAAGTCTTTCCTGTCTATGAACTGGGCTTGGGAGTGCGGTATTCACGTATATAGGGCCAAGCCAGAAGCAATAAATAGACCAAATTGTCACCAACGGCTAGGACTGGGTCAAAGCTGCTAGAGGTGCAGGTTTGTAGGTATCCATAGAACGTGCAGATATCATCTGATTGGTGGAGGTGCTGATGTCGGACACTTACTGATCTGATATTGATGACCTATCCTAAAGTATCTGGTCTTGGACAACCCCCTTAAACCTCTGACTCTTTCACTGTGCTGATAATATCCAACTAGATCGAAACAGCACTGTCCACAGCTGGGATTCTGTTCCTTTTGGAATGGATATACTGTTTTGGCAATAACCTCGCATCATGTTATTAGGCTTATTGAAAAAGCCATGCATGATGTTAAAGGGGCTATCCTAAGAGGCACTGTTTTCCTAATTACATCCTGGGAAACAGATTTACATATTCCCCATAATCCCCTAGTGGAAGGAAAATGGCTTTGTAAATCTCCATACGCCAGCAAAGGTGCCCACTCCTCAAGAAGTGTTATTGTCCCCTCACCCTGGTCTAAAGTCTCTCACCCAGCCAAACAAATTTCCCTACACTGTGCTGATGAGATCCACCCAGAACAAAACAGCGCTGTCCACAGCTGGGATTCTGTTCCTTTTGGAGTGGATATACTGGTTTGACAGTAACCCCGCATCATGTTATTAGGCTTATTGAAAAAGTCATGCATGATGTTAAGGGGGCTGTCCTAAGAGGCAGCGTACAGAGGCACTGTTTCCTAATTACATCCTGAGAAACAGATTTGCATATTCCCCATCTTTGCATCCTTCAATAGTTGCTGTTCCACTGATCTCAGCACAATTGGAATTTCTTCTATAGCTCCTACCTCCCTGAACAATCAATTCTGTTAGCTTCAGCACATTTAGACTCCCTATTATCAGGTGGGTGTTTCTTGGCTGTTTTCTCCACCCACTTGTCACTAGAGAGCTTCATTAGCATATTGAATGTTAAAACTATCAGCATTGATTGCTCAGGAATGGTGGGGGCTAGAGAAAAAAAAATCCCAACTGGGCTGGAATCAGTAGAGAAGATCCTATTGTAGGGTGCAGAGGACTGGCTTCTTGAACTGCGACTCTATATTTTGTAGTCTGATCTCGCTACTCCGTTTTTTTGATAAAAATGTCTTTGTTTATTGATCCTTTCATTTGTGAAAGAAAAATAAAAATAAAATGACATTGTGAATTTTTCCTGTTCTGAAGGATGTCGGTTACAGAACGGGATGGCCATAGTGCAATTTACAGAATCATCGAGCAGGTTTTGTGAAATCGTCTTTGTTCCGTGGTTGGCGGCGGTGGTATCAGCAGAGCGCAGCCCTAGCAGGTAATATATGTGTAATATATCCTGTGCTTTTATTTCCTGCCGTTTAGGCCATGTGTTTCCTATAGGTACGCTGCTAACAGAATGTGTTCATCTCCAAGTTTGGAGGCAGGACTTGTGAAAACTGTCCGAAGACAGAAGAAAGAAAGAACGTCTTACTGTGAAGGAGGCGAAATGTCAGGCAAGATTACGGTTTATCACTGCACAGCATTTCTTATAGTGTAAAATACAAGAAGTTATCTTCAAGAATAGGAAATGGAGCACATAAGATACCAAAAGTATAAAGACTAACAGAATACAAGTGGATTATGGGTCTGCTCCAATGCTTATAATGGACATTCTCCTAGGGTACGCCTATCCTTAAATACCATTTTCCAGACTACTTGGATAAAATCTATAGAAAAAAACGAGTAACTTGTAAAACACCTTTTCGTGGTGTCTCTGAGTTACAGCTTGTATTGTACTTCAGAGCGGCATTCATAATTCTGCTAAGTTCCATTTACCTTTTGGTCACATCTGCATTCGGTATTCTGTTCGGGGAGTCTGCATGGGAACCCCAACCCCAATGGAATACCGAACGCAACTGCAAGTGGTGTGAAGTGAAAGCACACGGACCCCATAGACTATAATGGGGTCCGTGTGCTTGCTGCGTGCTGCCCGCATGAATCATGCAGACTGGAAAAGTAGATTGTGTATAGGGTTGAGCCGATCTTGAGATTTCAGGATCGTTTTTAAAATCCAATTTTTGATCATTTTACAGCCGATCCCGATCGCTATCGTGAAATTCGCTCAATCGCCAATCGCAATCCGATCTTTTCCGATCCCGATTGCTCAACTCTAATTGTGAACTACTTTCCTGTCCGCATGATCCCTGCGGAGATCTGGCAGCAAGCACATGGACCCCGTTATAGTCACTTGCAGTTGTGTTTGGTATTCCGTTCGTTGGGTTCTCGTGCGGACTCTCCAAGACAGAATACCAATGCAGATGTGAATGAGGCCTTATACAGAGGACTGACTAAGTGCCCTGTATGAAGATCAAAGTGAAAATAGCTCTTCCTAGACCACGAACCAACTATAATATTGTCATTTCAACTCTGAAGCCTGCAGAATTATAAATGCAGCTCTTACTATAATTCAGAATTGTTTCCTCTGGTCGACCCAATGAACTCCAGGGAACCGGTGGCTATGGGGGAGAAAAAATGGTCCCAAAAGTTTGGATTCTTGCTCCTTAGGCTGGTCTTACACTACCGTAATGATTTTACGGTCCGCAAGTTGCTGATCAGCAACATAGACACCGCAGATGCCCGTAAACTGCCGCAGTCCGTGCAGTGCCGTAACATAATGAAGTTTTGTACTGTTATTAATACGGATTATTTTTCCATTAAAATTCGGCAGATTTTTTTCCAAACATTTGTGGCAAAAAACAAAATAAAAATTCCAAAATATTGAATGAATTTGCTCTGAAATATTCACAGTTGGTGAGTTCTGGCAGGTTTCCTATCAGCTGTGTGTAGAGTCGAGACTCTGCCCTCCTACCCATCTTGAAATAGTCCCTTTAATCGAGGCAGTTCTGGCTCGTGGTTGTCCGGTGACACAGCGGCATTCCAGACACACCGGATAATGAGACCACATAGCTGACTTATAAATAATCTACTGTAGATAGGAGACGGAATCGCTCAGACTATCAATATCTGCAGCACGGTCATCCATAGGCTTGCCTTGGCTTTAGTTTAGTTACCTTCAATCACAAGGACCCTTATTGGTCTCAGTAGGGAACCATGGACAGGAGAATGCGATTTACTCCAGCCACATTGTCCTCTACCATGAGAACAACTCCTAGGAACCCTGCTAAAATTGTGCTGTGTATTAGGGGCACGGGGTCCTCATGTAGTCCAATCTGCAGGCAGCAGGTTAGAGAGCAGGAGGAGCTAAGCAGATTGATACATAGATTTATAGGAAAAGATTCCGTAGAAGTTGCATTTTATTGATTTAATTCCCTTTTTTAAGCTTAGGAGTCCAGTGGGCGGTGCTAATCAGTGACTGGCAGTCTTCCCTGTATAGCTGCATGCAGAAGTAGCTGTCAATAACTGGGTAGGACCCAGGGGTGAACCTGCCCCTTTTGCCGCCCGAGGCGAACGACAGAAAGCCACCCCCCCGCCGGAGGAGGGGGCGGAGTGGAGGGGGCGTGACAGAGGGGCGGGGCTAAGCAAAGGAAGCGGGGCTTAGTGGCGTTCGCAGGCAGAGAGCAGGCACGGAGAGGACCTGCTCTCTGCCTGAGCGTGAGGTGAGGCTGCTGGAGCAGCACTGCTCCAGCGGCCTCCCCAATCCACCGCTCGGTGCTAAGCCAGTCCAGGACAGCTTGTCCTGGACCTTAGTAAGCAAAAATGCCGCCCTCCCTGGGGCCCTGGCATAGTGCCGCCTGAGGCGGTCGCTTCAGGTCGCCTCATGGGAGGTGCGGCGCTGGTAGGACCGCCCACTGGACTCCTAACAATAAGCAGAGACATAGAAAGTTATACAGAATCTATTTCCATAAATGTATACATCAGTCTGCTCCGCTTCTCCTGCTCTATAACATGCCGCCTGCAGACTGGACTGCATTTTCCATCCTCAAGAAGATAACCCATCTGTATATGGATATCCTACAAGATCTCTCCCCTTTATTCTCCAGATTACAGCATAACGTCTCCCAGCAAAATCTGATTTTGGTGATGCCCATCAGTGATCCCATCACATTGTCAGGGGACCATTCATGTGAACAAGGATTGCACCGTTGGAGACTCCATCATAGAAATTGCCAAAAATTGGTGGAGGACTTTTCTCTCTGCCAATTTCAGTACAAGTACGGCGGACACCCAACATACCCCATTATAGTCAATGGGGTCTACTGATGTCCATGTGTCACCACTAAAACAGCCTTTCATTTCTCCATGCTTTGGGACCCCCGGCAGACCCAAACTTCACAGAGACGGGCATAGATGTGACCTAACCTAACCCTTCTAACTAAAATGGTTTCTCATAAATATTGAGTCGGGGTCCGGCTCTTACGTAGCCACCAAAAAATACAACAATTTCTTGGTGTTAATAAAATCACCAACCGTGGATTTGCAACTTTTTCTATGCCACTTGCAATGGCACAGTAATGGCATCCAGTGGACAGGACTATTGGATTTGGCCACCAGATTTTTTACCTAAATGATGCCTGAAAGTTACGCCAACTATGAACTGGTGTAGATTTCAGCATTAGACATGAAACCTGGCAAAGGATGCCCCTGATTTACGATTAGAACTGCGCCTTGTTATAAATCACACTAATTCTTTGGTGGTGTAAGCCTCATCTTCACGGGCATGCAATATTCCATATATGAGCGCCTCCATGCCATGTAATATGGCATTTGCATATAACTCTATGTACAGATGAGTCTTCCTTTATATGTGACCCTCTCATATCATACAATAGGATCCTAGTGCATGGGCAAGCAGAGATCTAATGCAAAAAGTATGACAAATTTCTTTGCCTTTTCACTATGTTTGCCAAAATTGCAACAACCCCTTTAAGAACAAATCTGGAAATGTCGCTATAAAAGCATCTCTGCCCTGTGGTTGTAGAACATCGTAGACAGCTGAAGGGCCTGATCCTATAATATAAAATGCAGATTGTTTTATTGCTGTCCCTAAACTATTGGTTAATCTACAAGCAGTGAAGCCAATTATGTATCCGTATAAATAACGTTTATGTAGCGCAGATTTATGGCGCTCTTATAGGTGTCACTTGATCATGACGAGGACAAACCCTTACATAAATAGGGTTTTTTTGTTGACCCCTGGAGAAAAATGTTCCTGTAATATCAGTTTTTACTTCACCGGCGGATTCCTGG
Organism: Leptodactylus fuscus; assembly: GCF_031893055.1. NCBI lineage: Eukaryota > Metazoa > Chordata > Amphibia > Anura > Leptodactylidae > Leptodactylus > Leptodactylus fuscus. The sequence goes on from NC_134272.1 coordinate 82,769,270, forward strand.
AACAGCTTCTGGGTAACAGTAATACCTTGCCTGGTCTCGCTGGATGCCAGAGAAGGAGCCGCTGAAGAATGTATCTCCTTCCAGTAAACACGGAATATAATTTACAAATTAATACCTTTGTGTTAGTGGAGTAAAAGACAGACAGGAAAGTCGGAGACTGCAACACGAGCGCTACAGCATAAATATTTTTCTGTGGTTTACCAATTTAGCCCCAATGCAATTACTGTAACGTTCCATCTTGTGTCCCGGCCGCTGCTTGGCCTGAACTGTACAGCAATGACTCACTGAAGACCTCCGAAGAAATGCAGGACAAGTCACCTAAGTAGTGCTGGGGGCATCTTATCTGTGGGCTGAGGGTCTTATCAGGAGAGACTCGATTCTTACACTAGGTATCACCCACTGATAGACTAAGAGGCAAATCATATGTATGGGCTCTGCATGGAGGAGTGAGATAAGTTACAAAATATCTCTGGGGTTAGGTGTTGTGCTAAATGTCAGACTCCATTACTAATAGCAGACCCCAGACCAGGCACCTAAAGATATCCCGATCATCTATATCAATATAATACAACAGACCAGGAACCTAAAGATATCCTGATCACCTATATCAATGTAATACGACAGACTATGCACCTACAGATATCCTGATCACCTATATCAATATAATACCCCAGACCAGGCACCTATAGATATCCTGATCACCTATATCAATGTAATACCCCAGACCAAGCACCTATAGATATCCTGATCACCTATATCAATATAATACCCCAGACCATGCACCTACAGATATCCGGATCACCTATATCAATGTAATACCCCAGACCAGGAACCTAAAGATATCTGGATCACCTATATCAATGTAATATGACAGACTAGGAACCTATAGATATCCTGATCACCTATATCAATATAATACCCCAGACCAGACACCTATAGATATCCTGATCACCTATATCAATGTATACCCCAGACCAGGCACCTATAGATATCCTGATCACCTATATCAATGTAATACCCCAGACCAGGAACCTAAAGATATCTGGATCACCTATATCAATATAATACCCCAGACCAGGCACCTATAGATATCCTGATCACCTATATCAATATAATACCCCAGACCATGCACCTACAGATATCCGGATCACCTATATCAATGTAATACCCCAGACCAGGAACCTAAAGATATCTGGATCACCTATATCAATGTAATATGACAGACTAGGAACCTATAGATATCCTGATCACCTATATCAATATAATACCCCAGACCAGGCACCTATAGATATCCTGATCACCTATATCAATGTATACCCCAGACCAGGCACCTATAGATATCCTGATCACCTATATCAATGTAATACCCCAGACCAGGAACCTAAAGATATCTGGATCACCTATATCAATATAATACCCCAGACCAGGCACCTATAGATATCCTGATCACCTATATCAATATAATACCCCAGACCATGCACCTACAGATATCCGGATCACCTATATCAATGTAATACCCCAGACCAGGAACCTAAAGATATCTGGATCACCTATATCAATGTAATATGACAGACTAGGGACCTATAGATATCCGGATCATCTATATCAATATAATACCCCAGACCAGGCACCTATAGATATCCTGATCACCTATATCAATATAATACCCCAGACCATGCACCTATAGATATCCTGATCACCTATATCAATATAATACCCCAGATCATGCACCTACAGATATCCTGATCACCTATATCAATGTAATACCCCAGACCAGGAACCTATAGATATCCTGATCACCTATATCAATATAATACCCCAGACCATGCACCTATAGATATCTTGATCACCTATATCAATGTAATACCCCAGACCAGGCACCTATAGATATCCTGATCACCTATATCAATGTAATACCCCAGACCAGGCACCTATAGATATCCTGATCACCTATATCAATATAATACCCCAGACCAGGCACCTACAGATATCCTGATCACCTATATCAATGTAATACCCCAGACCAGGCACCTATAGATATCCTGATCACCTATATCAATATAATACCCCAGACCATGCACCTATAGATATCCTGATCACCTATATCAATGTAATACCCCAGACCAGGCACCTATAGATATCCTGATCACCTATATCAATGTAATACCCCAGACCAGGCACCTATAGATATCCTGATCACCTATATCAATATAATACCCCAGACCAGGCACCTACTGATATCCTGATCACCTATATCAATGTAATACCCCAGACCAGGCACCTATAGATATCCTGATCACCTATATCAATGTAATACGACAGACCAGGAACCTAAAGATATCCGGATCACCTAGACCAGACCTTTCTATATATTCAGATGTCCTATATTTATATCAGACCATACACCACCCCCCTATACCCCATACAGACCCTTATGCTAATATCAAATTCCAAAGCAGACCCCAAAATTTAATAAGATCCTTATACTTATATTAGACATACTTTAGACCCAAGACCCCCTCTATTCATTTCAGACCCCCAAAGCTTAATGCACATATATACTTACCCTTCTTACTTACAGTTATCCTTCAGCCCTTTGTACCGGGTCCTGCCGCCATCCACAGTCAGGACATTGTGTACCCCGGTGCTAGTTATAAAGAAGGGTCTAGAGTTCCACTTTAAGGAATTCCTTCAAATTGTCTACAAAGTATCCCAAGGGCACTGTGATGATGGAGCCATCGTCCTCCCACCCAGGTTTACAGGATTATGGACATTTGCCGATACTGATACATGTACAGAATATTGTCACCCACTGAAATTAATGAGAACCCATTGAAATTAATGGCTTCCACGTTGCTACATTTTGACTTTAGTCTGGCATTGGGGAACATTATTGTACAACAGAGGATGATCATTGGGATCTCTCGACCATGGGACCCCTTCCTTCATGATCACCTGTACTCTGAGTCTACACCCTAAAGATGGCCAACAGTAATATAGCTGAGTTGACTTACAGCTATTCCTCGTGACTCCCCATACACATGCACACTTAGCATGCATGTGTTTTGAATAAGAAAAAAGGACTAGGGTTGAGAGATCGGGATCGGGAAAGATCGGATTCCAATCGGCGATCGAGCAAATTTCACAATCGGGATCGGCTGGAAAATGATCAAAAATTGGATTTTAAAAACGATCCTGAAATTTCAAGATCGGCTCAACCCTACCTATGACTTACTGCAATTAGGGTTGAGCAATCGGGATTAGGAAAGATCGGATCCCGATCGGTGACTGAGCAAATTTCACAATCGGGATCGGCTGGAAAATGATCGAAAATCGGATTTTAAAAACGAATCTGAAATCTGAGGATCGGCTCAGCCCTAGTAAGGACTAAGTCCCAGCCAGTCCGCTCTGCCAGAACGCAGGATTGGACATGTTCAAACTCAACATGTCTGATCCTTTCTTCTATGTTGAGCGAATATCCAAGCGAAGTTTGGCCAGTCCTGACAACATGGGCATTGCAATTCCAATGTACAAACTGGACAACCCCTTTAAATAGTTTTGATATCACAACACGACGGTCTGCACCTAAGACAAGTGATACAGAAAAGTCATTGCAATATTTCTGTGCCTGTAAAGTTGTTTAATTAGATCTCGGCCATATTTTTAGTAAATTGCATTTGTGCTCACGGCTCAGGAGATGTTTGGCAGTAAAATAACTTCATAAGAGTTAAAGAGACAGCTGTGACAAATTCAGGCGTAGCGCTTCTCTCGTGACACTTTTTATATAAAAATAAATCTCCATGTGTTATTCATTGCTCAGCTGAATACACGTACAGCCCAGTTCAATGAACTCTGTATCTGCACATCAGCCGCCATTAATACTGAAGATAGATTTGCATTAGGGACCCTGAGATTGAAGGAAATGTCATCAGCAATCTATTAAATCCGGTGAATCCACATTTTGTCATTCGACGGGAAGGAAGATATAATCTCCGTACCTATAGATTGCCTAGAGATAGCGGACTGAGACATAAGGAATAAGAATGGAGAGACTGAGGTATGAGGCATCTAGTGCCTCAACTTGTATCTCACTTTATAGTATTTAAAGAAGACCTTTCACCACCTCCAAATCTTTGCATCCTTCAATCGGCTCCACTAAATCTGGCACAGTTGGAATTTTTTCTCTAGCCCCCACCATTCCTGAGTAATCGCTTCTCTTAGCTTCAGCACCAATAGACTCTCTACTGTCAGGTGGGCAGTTCCAGACTATTTGATCCACCCACCTGACAGTAGACAAGCTAATTAGCATATTAGGGACTGAAACTACAAGAAGTGATTGTTCAGGAATGGTGGGGGCTAGAGAAAAAATTCCAACTTCACCAAAGTCAGCGGAGAGGAGACTATTAAAGTATAAAGATGTAGAGTTGGTGAAAGGTCCTCTTTAAGACTTGGACACGTTTGTGAGTGTAACACCTGGATGGATACAATTCTGTTCCATATTGTTCAGATATTAGATAAATCCCAGCACATTTGTAGAATACATCCATAGGGCCTTTATTGGTATATGTTGGGCTAGTTTGCCATTATAGTGCTATACGTCACAGTCAGAGGAGTGTGGTAGCAGCTTATTCCCAAAAGGTAACGGGCTCCAAGCTTCTTGGTCGCGTCCCTTATTAAAGGGAATGTGTCACCAAAAATGGTCTTATTTTTATGACAAATTTTTATGTGAAACATCCTACTAATATTATACGTGTGAAAGTTTGTGTTTGGATGTTTGTGTGTTTGTTCCTCAATCATGCAAAAACGGCTGAACAGATTTGGCTGAAATTCGCCACATACATAGATTGTAACCCCGATTAAAACATAGGCTATTTTTTATCCCGTTAAATTACGTAACATCACAACTGCTATAAACAAATTTAGTTTCAGAGTACACTAGAGGACCTGTGATGACATCATCACAGGTCCTTGAGCCGTTCTCTGATAGGATCACGCTTTTGGGTGGGCGGAGCTACATGCTATTTTTTGGACGGAGCTATATAGGAGGAAACTGGACAGTGTGAAAGCTGCAGGAAATGGAGCCTCATGGAAGATCAGAAGAGTACAGAACATGCAGGCTGTGTGTGGGCAAGAGGAGTATATCGGGTGTTGAGTTTCTGTGAGTATGATGGGAAATGTGCTGTTTAGCCTCTGATGGGGGAGAGGGTAGAACTGTGGCAAAATTCAGCAACATCCGTTCAGTCATTTCTAAAACAGAAGCAGTTCACACACTCACATAACCAAATCCCTGTAATTAAAATTTCCGGATGTAGCAGAGCTTAGGCGGCACTGTAGCACAGCTCAGTAAGCTCTCCATATGCAAACATGTACTTACAGCTGGGTATCCTGTGCATATGCAGCGATGTAGCAGAGCCGAGAGGCGGGAGCAGGCGGATCAAACTGTGGCAAATTTCTGCCACATCCTTTCAGCCGTTTCTAACACAGAAGCTGCTCACACACTGACATAAGAACACCCCTGTAATCCAAATGGCCAGATGTAGCAGAGCTTAGGCAGCACTGTAGCACAGCTCAGTAAGCTCTCCATATGCAAACATGTACATACAGCTGGGCATGCTGCGCATATTCTGCGATGTAGCAGAGCCGAGACGGGGGAGCAGGCGGATCATCAACAACAACAATTGGCTAAATATAAGCAGCCAACAACAACCCACAGATGAAGTCGCGGGCAGATGCTAGTGTTCTTTATAACTTAGTGGGAGTCTAAGTGCTGGGTCCCCATCATTTGCTAGAATGACCAAAGGTTCCCATGTCACCAAAAAATGACCTATTTTTAATCCAAGTTTTTATGTCAAACATAAGAATTCTTGATAATTTTTGAAAAATTTCCTTGTTGCAGATGACAATAAAATTTGACTAGATTTCACTATTAGGTTTTAATAAATTAATAAATAATCATAATAAAAAAAAAAATTGGCAATAGATTCTAATAAAATTTTCCAAAGTTTCAAAAAAATTTAAAAAAGAAGTGATAAATTATTTTGCCAACCCAATTCAAGGGCTCCATGGGTCTAGCGTTGGCTGAAGGCCCCATGGCCATTAATGCCCTAGGCCCCAGCTCGCTCTCATTCTGCCCCTTCCTCTCATTCATTCCAACCACTTTGCAGTAAGATTTCAGGTATTTTTTTTCTACAAACCACATAAGAGAACTTGTTTTTGTTGCTGTCATCACATTGACGACAGGGGTGAAAGTATCTGTCCTTAAATGATCTGATTTCATGACTTTTGTGTCACATGCAGACGCCTTTCAGATGACACCTTCACACAATTTTTACATTTTGTGTTTTTATCTCAATTTTCACTTTTCCTCCTGCACTTTTAGCACCAATGTCACAGATTTCACAAAAGCTACCGGAGCAGCTGTTTATACTAGACCCGAGTAAAGAGAAAGCCATAGAGAGTGTCCATAGTCAACTTTAATGAACCACAAGGTGGTGGACATCTACATCAACATGACTAGCGGTGGGCACTGACATATCTGAAGGTAGTTTCCGAAATGAGACAAAAGGTGGCTGAACCTGATGACTTTAGCCTGGCCATCCGATCATCTAACGTGTATGGCGGTGTTCCGAGTCTCCACAATGGCAGATGTCGAGAGAAAGAAGAGTTAGGTCTGTTGGGTCTCAACATGCTTGAACCTTTTGTTCTCAAAGGATATATCTTACCACCAGAGAGGCAACAGCTTATCCCTATCTCCCTTTTGAGAACATACATATAGTCTGCTGAGCCAGGTATGCATGTGTACGGGGGAAAAGTAGTGTTGGAATAATGAGCAATCATTGCCAAGATTTCCTGATGGCTCGTCCAGTCTTGATGTCCCCATATGGAGGAAAACAGTTGTGCAATGACAGTCTTCAGATCACGTTGGTGATCTTGGCTTAGTATGTACACCAGGTTAAGGTTCCTGTATATACTGTACTGTATCCCATTGTATTGGCATGTGTTGGGATACTTAATATGTAAGGCTAATGGAAACCATGGACATGGTTGGTATGGACTATACACCAGTAACTTTTTTTCCTGGCTTACATGCTAAGCGGAGATCACAGCCCTCAATATAATAAAAGACCGTCCTGTGGAAGCCATCTAGAGGGGTGAAGGTCATCTCTTTGGTTGGCAACCATTGATGGCCATAGCGAAGACATGGGTACAGTGTGATGCTTAGACTTGCTATAAGTAGAAGTTTTGAGACTTCAGCAGTCTGGATATGTGTTGTTCCTGTCCGTTCCATTTCCCCATCCTGGTAAGCATCGGAGACTTGAGTCTATGAATCCAAGTGAGAATATTTCCTATGAAGACAAGGATGTTGTCCCAAACTCTGGCAAATTGAAGTTGTCATGCTGTGCCATTTTATATGTCAAACTTTGTCCTTCGTTCTACTACCAAACTCTGTAAAGCTTTGGTTCAAGTTATTGGGTGGATCTTCCCGTCATGACTATGACTACAGTGTATCATCAAGCTATGTAAGGAAGGGGTCACAGCTACACTGTCCCATCATAGAGCCATAGTAATGAATGGAGCACAACGACATGGACATCTATTTCTCCACCATGCAGAAAGGAACAGGATCCCAGTCTTGAGACACATGGTTGCCCAAGTAGCCGAACCGCACAGATACTTAAGTATCTATAGTGGAAAAAACCTCTTTAAGAAATGGTTCGGTGCAAAATTATGGACCTTCTTAGAATAAAACATGATATTTAGAGGTAGATATTCAGAATTGTCTTCCTAGGAGCTTGTATAAAATGCTAGTGTGTGCGGAATAGATGAAGGAAACAAATATGAATCCCGGGAAGGATTGACATCGCTTGCCTATAATTAAACCGATCACACGGATGAATGGCATTGGTTTGATTTTTGTGTTATCCATTGTAAAGACGGATTAGGACCAATAGAATATATATATCTTTAAGGGAATTGGATTTGCAGAGCGTTGGAGTGATGGTCTACTTACCTTTCCATGATTAGTTCATCTACACGTTACAATGACACGCTCCAGCAACCACCCAAAACATTCCTCAACCCCCGATCAATATATCCAGTGTCTTTATTACCTGCGTCATAGGAATATGTGCGGCTCATAAATCCGGTCAGGTGTACTAATCACTGGATCAGATCAATAGCAGGGGATGAGGTGAGGTTAAATAACATGCGCAGGAGGAGACAGGACTCATTTCTCAAATCTTCAGAGCTTTTGTTTTGCATATATTATTCACCGTTAGTGCTTCATCTGTCAAGTACATTATCAGGCAGCAACATCCAGCGCCACAAGACTATATATAGATCCCATGAAAACATCTGTACTGGAGATAGATAAGGAGATGGATAGAGAGATAACATGCATGATAGATAGCTATCACATCATTAGGTGGATCGGTAGGTAAATAGATAGATAGATAGATAGATAGATAGATAGATAGATAGATAGATAGATAGGAGATAGATAGATAGATAGATAGATAGATAGATAGATGTATAGATAGCTATGGGATAGATAGATAGATAGATAGATAGATAGATAGATAGATAGGAGATAGATAGATAGCTAGATAGATAGATAGATAGATAGATAGATAGATAGATAGATAGATATATAGATAGCTATGGGATAGATAGATAGATAGATAGATAGATAGATAGATAGATAGGAGATAGATAGATAGCTAGATAGATAGATAGATAGATAGATAGATAGGAGATAGAGAGATATATAGATAGATAGATAGATAGATAGATAGATAGATAGATAGATGTATAGATAGCTATGGGATAGATAGATAGATAGATAGATAGATAGATAGATAGATAGATAGATAGATACTGTAGATAGATAGATACTGTAGATAGATAGATAGATAGATAGATAGATAGATAGATAGATAGATAGATAATAGATGAGATAGATAGATAGATAGATAGATAGATAGATAGGAGATAGATAGATAGTAGATCGATAGATACTGTAGATAGATAGATAGATAGATAGATAGATAGATAGATAGATAGATAGATGGATAATAGATGAGAGAGATAGATAGATAGATAGATAGATAGATAGATAGATAGATAGATAGATAGGAGATAGATAGATAGATAGATAGATAGATAGATAGATACTGTACATAGATAGATAGATAGATAGATAGATAGATAGATAGATAGATAGATAGATAGATAGATAGATAGATACTGTAGATAGATAGATAGATAGATAGATAGATAGATAGATAATAGATAGATAGATAGATAGATAGATAGATAGATAATAGATAGATATGAGATAGATAGATAGATAGATAGATAGATAGATACTGTAGATAGATAGATAGATAGATAGATAGATAGATAGATAGATAATAGATAGATAGATACTGTAGATAGATAATAGATAGATATGAGATAGATAGGTAGATAGATAGATAGATAGATAGATAGATAGATAGATAGATACTGTAGATAGATAGATAGATAATAGATAGATAGATAGATAGATAGATAGATAGATAGATAGATAGATAGATAGATAGATACTGTAGATAGATAGATAGATAGATAGATGATAGATAGATAGATAGATAGATAGATAGATAGATAGATAGATAGATAGATAGATAGATAGGAGATAGATAGATAGATAGATAATAGATAGATAGATAGATAGATAGATAGATAATAGATAGATATGAGATAGATAGATAGATAGATAGATAGATAGATAGATAGATAGATAGATAGATAGATAGATACTGTAGATAGATAGATAGATAGATAGATAGATAGATAGATAGATAGATAGATAGATAATAGATAGATAGATACTGTAGATAGATAATAGATAGATATGAGATAGATAGGTAGATAGATAGATAGATAGATAGATAGATAGATAGATAGATAGATAGATAGATACTGTAGATAGATAGATAGATAATAGATAGATAGATAGATAGATAGATAGATAGATAGATAGATAGATAGATAGATAGATACTGTAGATAGATAGATAGATAGATAGATAGATAGATAGATAGATAGATAGATACTGTAAATCTTCTGAAGAATGTTAATAACAATTTTTTCAATTTATTTTCTTCTTATTAAATCTTCTGACTCTTCACAACTAGACCTGAAAATGTAATTATTGCAGACATGTCTGAGCAGGTAATGTCTTAGTAATGTCTTAGTATGCAAATAACCTCATAAGGATATTAATATCTTTAATACCAAGATTTCGAGGTGTCACACTGGGCGGCATATATGAGAACAGCCAAAGAGAAACAGTGGCCATGAATTAGTAACTTGTGTTCCGTCTACACATTATTATCTGCATGACTGAGAATCACAAGTGCTCCACCAGATGTGGCCGCACCCAAGGTGCACCAAATAGCTCATCTGCATATATGAGACATTGATTTTTCTTGCACAAGGAATTCGGTTTAGCGTATTATAGGTTTGTGCACTGCACCACTAACTGCCCCTGCAACAGCTTGAATGGGATTATCAAGGACCTCAGTACCAAACTCCACTTCTTCTTAGGAAGTGACATCACATCCAATGGTCACATGGCCATGCTATAGCTCAGTGCCATGCAAACAAATGCAGCTGATCTACAACATAGACATGTGCCCAATGGACGCTATATTTGGTATATTATGGTCTTCTTAGTCATTGAGAATTTTTTTTGATGGTGGTACACTCCCTTTTCTGGGACTTTTTATGATGATTCATAGGGGTGCGACACCAACGACCCCCCATGATCAGCTATTTGAAAGAGCCTGAGTGTCGTTTTCTCTTTACAGGTCATGTAATGTCACATTCATCGCTCGCATGGCCTGATTGCAGCTCCGTTCCATCCAGCTCTAGAGATGAGCGAACAGTGTTCTATCGAACACATGTTCGATCGGATATCAGGGTGTTCGCCATGTTCGAATCGAATCGAACACCGCGTGGTAAAGTGCGCCAAAATTCGATTCCCCTCCCACCTTCCCTGGCGCCTTTTTTGCACCAATAACAGCGCAGGGGAGGTGGGACAGGAACTACGACACCGGGGGCATTGAAAAAAATTGGAAAAAGTCATTGGCTGCCGAAATCAGGTGACCTCCATTTTAGACGAATAGTGGATTTCAAATCCGGGTCATATGAGAATGTGAACTTTGTGACTATGAGACAGGGATAGCTGTACAGGCAGGGATAGCTAGGGATAACCTTTATTTAGGGGGGAATGTTATTAAAAATAACTTTTTGGGGCTCTATCGGGTGTGTAATTGTGATTTTTGTGAGATAAACTTTTTCCCATAGGGATGCATTGGCCAGCGCTGATTGGCCGAATTCCGTACTCTGGCCAATCAGTGCTGGCCAATGCATTCTATTAGCTTGATGAAGCAGAGTGTGCACAAGGGTTCAAGTGCACCCTCGGCTCTGATGTAGGAGAGCCGAGGGTGCACTTGAACCCTTGTGCACCCTCGGCTCTGCTACATCAGAGCCGAGGGTGCGCTTGAACCCTTGTGCACACTCTGCTTCATCAAGCTAATAGAATGCATTGGCCAGCGCTGATTGGCCGAAGGCTGGCCAATGCATTCCTATGCGAATGCAGAGACTTAGCAGTGCTGAGTCAGTTTTGCTCAACTACACATCTGATGCACACTCGGCACTGCTACATCAGATGTAGCAATCTGATGTAGCAGAGCCGAGGGTGCACTAGAACCCCTGTGCAAACTCAGTTCACGCTAATAGAATGCATTGGCCAGCGCTGATTGGCCAATGCATTCTATTAGCCCGATGAAGTAGAGCTGAATGTGTGTGCTAAGCACACACATTCAGCACTGCTTCATCACGCCAATACAATGCATTAGCCAGTGCTGATTGGCCAGAGTACGGAATTCGGCCAATCAGCGCTGGCTCTGCTGGAGGAGGCGGAGTCTAAGGTCGGACCTGAATGGAGACTGGTGTGGAGCGATCTTAGACTCCGCCTCCTCCAGCAGAGCCAGCGCTGATTGGTCGAGTTCCGTACTCTGGCCAATCAGCACTGGCCAATGCATTTCTATGGGGAAAAGTTAGCTTGCGAAAATCGCAAACTGACAGGGATTTCCATGAAATAAAGTGACTTTTATGCCCCCAGACATGCTTCCCCTGCTGTCCCAGTGTCATTCCAGGGTGTTGGTATCATTTCCTGGGGTGTCATAGTGGACTTGGTGACCCTCCAGACACGAATTTGGGTTTCCCCCTTAACGAGTTTATGTTCCCCATAGACTATAATGGGGTTCGAAACCCATTCGAACACACGAACAGTGAGCGGCTGTTCGAATCGAATTTCGAACCTCGAACATTTTAGTGTTCGCTCATCTCTATCCAGCTCCATTCTGAAACTGAAGGAGAAAGTTGTGTGAGTCACTTTTGCACTCGAGAAAGGGCCGGTGTATGGCCCAAAACGCGTTGTGCTGTGCTGATACTTACCTCAATATTTATCTCGATTTTTGGAACTCTGCATTTGTACGTTCCACCAGTGAGCACAGGTCTCCTGTTACGGACCTTCAGTCCTTGCTGTTTTCTGTCCATTCCATTCTAGTGATTAGGTTGAGCTGCAATACCAAGTACAGCCACTGCACAAATATGAGGCGCTGTGGTTGTTGAGTAGCAGGGTCCAGGTGCCAGACCCTCATAGATCTAAATCGATTTGAGGTTGGAAAACCCCTTTAAGGTAACCTTGATCATAGTTATTTCTACCAAGGAAACATTACCTTTAAGACTCCCAATGCCAGCTACGGCAACATACTACATTAGCTGATCCGATGGGTCCCTCTTCTATGCCCTGATGTCCAAAAACTAGAAGATGTCTTAACAAGTGCCAATATCATTAAGACTCGTTCCTGAGATTCTTTTTTGCATGAAGATCCTCGAATTGAAACTTCTTTAAGTACTTGTAAATAGCGCGATCCGATCTCAGAAGATGTAACGCTAACTAGGAGATATTCGAGAGGGCATCCCTCTTACCGGAGAGTCTCCTAAACAAGTCTTAAATGAAAGCTACATGAAGTGTAAAGCATTGCTAAAACATAAAGAACTCTTTCATCTTTATTTTAAATCATGTCAGATGCCAAAATCCAAAGTAGCCATCATTTTAAGCTGAAAGATGAGTAATGATACATTTGTCGAGCTTCAATAACTTGAGAAGTCCGCACATGCTCGCAAGCGCCATCATTTGTAAATTCAAGGACATATAAAAATCGGAGCCACTTCAATTATTTTAAATCACCGAGACCGATGTATAGAAAGATTTAACATTGTTGCAGTGATTTACATTTTTTAAGTACTTTCAAGCTGGAATGGAGTCAAGTAACATCAGAGCGTCTCTGGCTGAGACATATTGCGTAAATCTGGAGACGGTGCAATAGCCCAAACTTTGTTCCCGATAGAAACCAAAAACTGAACCAGGTCATAAGTACTGCAAAGGACACTTGTTTGTCAGGCTTGATTCTTCGTTCTCAAAAAAATTTACCAGAATATTTTTTAAAGGGGTGGTCCGTTGAGGACAGTTCCTCACTATAGGGGGCTACCGAACCTACAAGAACAAAAAGGTGTCTTGAGCGGTAACTCTCACTGGCATCACCTGTTTAACTCTCCTACAGCACCCCCACAGGGGAAATGAGGTATTACATGGTGATCATTGAAACTAATGGACTGTTAGTGTAAAGCACTTGGTCCTGCAAGGAGAGAAGGTTTTGTAGTAGAATTCCACTCTAGACGATCATTGGAGATCCTGAAGGTAAGACTAAAGCCGGGTTCACAACAGGGGTTTTTTGGACCGGATTTGGACCTCAGAATCCGGTCCAAACAATGGCTAGCCACGACTGGATATCGATGCAGTGCATACAGTGCACCGGCATCCAGTTGCGGCATTCCGCTCTTGATTAGGTCCAAATAAATGGGCCTAGTTGGGAGGGAGGTGTCGCACCGTGGACTCTGCAGCAGAAAGCCGGGTTCACATGAGTTTTTATGGTCAGGATTTTGACATGGAATCCCCATCATAATTCGGCTCAAAAAAAACCTGTGCGAACCCGGCCATACACCTTCAATAGCTTTTAGCTGGCAGCTATTCCTTCGCACTCCCTCCACACACATGCATGCCTTGCCAGGCTATGAATGGATATATTCTCAATGGAAAGAGGGGCCTATCCGGTGGTGTAAGAAAAAAGGATCGCCATTCTTAACTTTTGCTCAAAAACCACAGCAAAATCTGCAACAAAGCAGCAACATGAGTCCTCAGCCTTAAGAAGGCAATGTCCTTGTAATATACCGCCACATCAGGTACTCGACCACTGATATTAATATGAATATTGACTCCAATTCCCCAAGTCATAAAACATTGTAAACTAAATGACATCTAATACTTGTATCTCTTCTATGAAACAGCGTTAAAACGCCAAATCCTGTTTCCTCGCAGATGTGCATTAATGGCCGGGACACTTCTATTCCATTTCCCATTTATTTGCCCAATTAGAACAATTTACGGATTTTTGTTTTAGTGAATCGCGGTTTTTAAATTTCACTTACAGGTTTATTTCTGTGCGCAGTACAGATGATCTCATCAATTATTAGCGAGGTATTAAACGAAAATGTTTCTGTGTGTACCAGCAAAATCTCTCCGTACCTCGTGCCATGCAATATTCTGGATTTTACATTGTTTCTTATTTTTAGCTACAAAGTGATGGTCGGGAATTGACTCCCTTATTGGCCAACTTTAGACCTTAGTCACGTATGTGGCGACGTGATGTCCGGACAGCGCTCTGCTCGGCTTAGTTGCAGCTGGTGAGTTTTCTGGGATTGGGGGGTTTTTTTGCAGTTCCAATGCTTTGTGGATGGATGTCAATGGATGACACGCAAACCTATTTCTCCTCTGGGCACCCTAAATCATTTTTACTACAAGAAGAGCTGTTTTGATGTGTGAACCCATAAAGCCACACTATCCATCCATACAAAAATTCACCTTTTACCATCACCAGGGTCCCTTAGAGGTTCCCATACAATATCATGCTCCCCAATGGCCCAACACACAGTATATGGTTTCCCATAGGCCCAACACAGATCTTATTGATGTGTAAGGGCCCATTCACACGGGCACAGAGGGGGCGGATCATGGCGCGTAATCCACGTCATAATCCGCCCCCTCACAATGGTGGTCTATGGAGACTGCCAGGCTACTTTTTTCCGTAAGCGGGCTGCCCTTTCTTCAGGCGGATTCCGCGGCTCGGTGAGCGTCCACCTGGCAGTAGCAACCTCCTGAGTTGTCCCATTCATTTAAGCCGACTCCGGGGAGGGGGGGGGGAGCCGCAACTGCGACAGTCATGGCAAGCGGGTTTTGACCCAAGAGTGACGCGGCTCCCCACGTCACTCTCGGTGCCAAAACCCGCTATACCGTCCCCTGTGTGAACTTAGCCTAAAGGTTACATTGTAGCTGCGGAGGTTGGATCCTCTCTCATCTTGGTGACTGGAACTAGATATCATTGGATGGATGAGTAAATATTGGATGCCATAAGGCCGGGTTCACACGGAGTTAGGTGCCGCGAGATTTGGCACGTAGACGCCGCGTGACCCTTTGCGTGCCGTACACGCTCCCATTCATTTCAATGGGAGCGGGGAGCGTATGCGCCGCGCTAGTTTGCGGCCGTGAATAAATGCACGGCCGCAAACTAGCGCGGCGCATACGCTCCCCGCTCCCATTGAAATGAATGGGAGCGTGTACGGCACGCAAAGGGTCACGCGGCGTCTACGTGCCAAATCTCGCGGCACGTAACTCCGTGTGAACCCGGCCTAAGATTCACCATATTCATGGACAGAGGTGCATATGAGTACCAAGTAATGAATAGTGTAGATCACTATAGTATAGTATAGTATGATATATAGGGTTGAGCCGATCTTGAGATTTCAGGATCGATTTTAAAATCCGATTTCCGATCATTTTCTAGCCGACCTCAATCGCGATCGTGAAATTTGCTCGATCGCAGATCGGAATCCAATCTTTTCCGATCCCGATCACTCAACCCTAGTCAATGCTTCTCTATGGGAAAAGTCACTTTTAGGGTTGAGCCGATCTTGAAATTTCAAAATCAGATTTCCGATCATTTTCCAGCTGATCCCGATCGCGATTGTGAAATTTGCTCGATCACCAATCGTAATCCGATCTTTTCCGATCCCGATCGCTCAACCCTACTAGTATAGTATAGCATAGTACAGTAAAGTATAGTAAAGTATAATACAGTGTAGTATAATATAGTATAGTACTGCCTTGGCAACTTCCAAAAATATTCTCTTACAAAAACCAAATGGGATTTCTCCCCCTTTCAGCTCTCCATATATACAGTAAATTTATGACTACCACGTTACAAATAATCACAACGGCACCAAAATATGCGACTATTCTTAGAAACAGCCAGTTTCAGCCAGATATTTCTGTAGTAATTAGCTCCACATTATTGGATCATGCCTCTTCTATAAAGTCATTAAAACCTAAATGAAGTGTTCTAGTAACATGCTGTCCTCTCCGTGTTGGTCTTGGTCGCTTTTGACTTTGCAGAATCCTATATAAAGTGCTTTATTTTACTTAAGCAGGGAACGGTTGCGAGCGAGTTGAACTGAAGGGCAGTCCTAAAGCAGTTAAGTAATTAAGGGAGAGTCAGCGACAGCTCCAGCAAGGCCCGGACAGAGACGGGCTCCATTGAGCTGGATTAATGACAGCGGCCGTCCACTGCCACCATTAGCATCTGATCATTAATTATAATACTCTGTCAATAAGATCTGCGACCTTCTTATGATCACGGGCATTTGTCTAAATTACATGCAAAATGTGCTACAATGTCATCTTGCACCGGGCGCCGGCCTCCCATTTATTCATCCTAATGAACACCGTAAAGTTTGCAAACACGAAGCGAACAGCAATGAACACTTTGAAGAATAAAACTGCCTTTTTGTCACAAAAAAATCAGTAACAGTTCAAAAAAAAGCAACATTTTATTTCCTAAAAGTTCATGTTTAGCATCTTATCTAAGTCTGCGCGATGCTCTTATGTTACCACTTCTGGAAACAATTTACAGGGGGTTTCCGGATTCCAAATGCAAGTGAAATTTGCTCGATCGCCGATCGGAATCCGATCTTTTCCGATCCCGATCGCTCTGCGCGAAGTCTGTTACGTTACCACTTCTGGCTTTCCGGATTCCAAATGCAAGTTTCCTACTGATGACCCAACCTCAGGATAGGTCATCAGTAGAGATGGGCGAATAGGTTTGTTGCAAACCAGATTTGGATGGAAATTTTTCAAAAGTTTTGGATTTGACCAGAATCAAAAACTTTGGGTGTTCGGGATTCCAGAACCAGAAGTGGCATTATTATACTCTGGGGTCTATTCAGACCTCAAAGTATAATAAGTGGGGGCTTGGGGTGGTGTAAACAAAAATAAAGTATACTTCGCTTCCTTCACCTCTTGTGGGCATCCTCACGGTTTCCAGTGCTCCATCTATGTCCTCTCAAAGCTTTGTGGGTGTGCACCGGGGTCACTGCAGAGTCCTGTGATTGGGTCTCAGGTGACACAAGGGAAGAGCAGATGTCATGCTTTTTGCATAGCCTCATGACGTCGGCATACCCCATGTGTCTCAACTGAAACCTCAGAAGGCATGATGGTACCTTGGAGGCCAGAAGAGGTCCTAGAAGGGCCAGAAAACCCCTTAATACATTAATGAATAGGTCTTAGTCCTATAGACTACATACTGCTACCTATGTGGGCTGTGTAGGGATACTCTCATTGATAAGAGGAATGGTAACACCCAGATGTCAAGTTATTCATACATTTCCAAGAATTACAATAGAGGAACAGCAGAATGAAACATGAACATAAGAAAAAGATGGGTCCACTTCCAGGCTTTGGAAACCCATAAGAAACTACAGCTGAAAAATGCAGGAGTCAGAATGAGATTTTTGTTTTGTTTTGTTTTTGCACCCTTCCTGGGCCACCATTTACTATATTCTTGGTAATAATAGTACTTATGGCCCAGAAACTTGCGGACAAACCTCACAAATATCACTAAACAAGTCTCATAAGGGTCGCCCTTTAAACAGCCGGTCAACTGGGTCCAGGGTTTTATACTGACTCCCAGATTGGAGTCAGGAAGGAATTTTTTCCCCTGAAATGGGGCAATTGACATAAGCCTCATGGAGTTTTTTACCTTCCACTGTAGGGATTGTAGGGTTTTAGGTTGGACTTGATGGACTGATGTCTTTATCCAACCTTATCTAAAATGTAACTATGTAACAATATGGATGGCTTATCCTAAGGATAAGTCATCAATATCATAGTCCTGCAAACCCCACTTAAAGAATGGGATGGTAATGAAAGGGAAATGACTATTATTTTTTGCATTTTTGTATCCCTACGCTTGGTATGCATCCCTTGTGCTCATTTCCCCTCTGCCTACTATTTTCAGGTCAGCTATACCCATATAACATTATCCTAGCATGTAGTGCTTTAACTTTATAAAAATAAACCAGTTGATCTTGCGAGTCCGTTCTGATAGTCATCAAGGGTTGGGAAGGATCTGTCAGATTCCAGAGATTTAAGGAGGTACGTAGGAGGTTCTAAATCAGGAAATGCTGAAAAAAATGGAGGAGCCGGTGATTAACCTAAGGCCTTGTCTATTCTTATCTCCAATCTGTTCAACCTATTTTAAGGGACGAAGGAGAGACAACCTTCCTATTAATACAGCTCCATCCTTAACACAATATTATGTGACCTAAATGTTTTCTAACCTTAGAACCCTTAGATAGTCACTAACCTTAGACCCTATAAATCGCCAAGAACACTTTGCGTTGTGGTTTGAAAGTTGTAGAATTTTTGTAGTAGAAAGTATACTACTATGATCCCCACAACTCTGTTCTGTATTGTCCATCCTGTCCTGCAATACACAACCTATTGATTTGAATGGACACATTGTAATACTTAGCGTTCCCTGTGGAGGCGCTGTAGGGAAATGGAACACTTACTTTCTAGTGTTCTTAAAGATTGCCGTTGATCGCTGTAGGTCTAAGCAAGGAGACATTGTGTGATCAGCCTTTTGTTAATAGAACCTTGTAACTTTCTAGCTTTTTGGAATTTTCCAAAAAGGAGAGCCCCTTAAAGGTGCTTCAGTCTTCAAATCCTATAGAATCTTTTTGTTTTTGTCTTACCCTATTCTGACCATCTTACCTTTTTAATGTTTACTCTACTCTTGGGCCTTCTTTTTATTGAAAATTTGGATATAGGCACGTACCACCATGACTTATAAAAGACAAGGCATCAAAAATTTTGAACTCTCTTCTGTTCTGATTTTTTTGTATTCCTCCTGCACCTCCCATCACTTAGATATCGGTAACTATCTCTCGTCCACCCTGGTTACACCCATGCTTAGCATTAGGGTTGAGCCGATCTTGAGATTTCAGGAATGGTTCTAAAATCTGATTTCCAATCATTTTCCAGCCGTGAAATTTGCACGATCTTTTCCGATCCCGATAGCACAACCCTAGTCAATACTTCTCTATGAGAAAAGTCACTTTTAGGGTTGAGCCGATCTTGAGATTTCAAAATCCGATTTCCGATCATTTTCCAGCCGATCCCGATTGCGATCATGAAATTTGCTCGATCGCCGATCGGGATCCGATCTTTTCCGATCCCGATGGCTCAACCCTACTTAGCATCAAATACCAATTAATCACCCCATACAACCTATCAAAAATCTATGGACTGTCATATAGATTTATCGATAGTTTACATATTACTTGCAGTCGTAGTCGTAGTCAGATTGTTGCTGGGCTGTAGGGAACCAATAAAGAAATTTTGGTTAACATTGGATATTAACTGAGACATTGGCGTGGACTTGTGGCCCTAGTTTATAGAAGTTAAGGAAACCAACAAGCCACTTGCACTTCACCATGAGAAGGAAATTTTAGCTATGACTTTGATTGATCAAAATACAAAATTAAATTAAATTAAAAAAAAAAATAATAATAATTTTATGCTAATACAATTTTTGCTAATTTTGGTGCAATTTTTTTTTTAAATTTCAAAATTGGTTGCAGATTTATTTCTTGCATCCTGAGCGATACATCAGGTAAAGATGTTTTAATTATTGGTTTCAGATCTTGTAAGATGCAAAATAATAATAATATCGTTGCGCCGGATCCTCCGCCAGACTTGCTAATTACTAATTACCTTACACAATGCTTGGAGTAGGACTAATTACACCAATACAGTTCATGACCATCCATACAGTATAGCAGTACACAGTATGTAAATTCAGGCTCACCTATGGTTTAATGACAGGAGGTCACTTCTACCCACGTTTCTTCAAAAACGTTGTGTTCAATTATGTAATAGGGAAAGGTTGTAGATAGCTGTTAACTGTTAAAACTAATGTGGTTTCTTGCTGTGGCTACAGGAGAGAAATAGTCTGCAGCTTCCCTTTTTCTGGCTTGCAAAATCTGTGAGTTGAACAGGTGTGTGTAATCGTGAACCGCAGCGACGACTCAAACTGTTGCCGCTCTAAAAATTCCATCCTACGTGGGTCTCGAAGTTGCACAAGTTTCTTTTATGACTCATTACCATGTGTGTTACTTTAGGTGATTTCTATTATGGAGCAATTACAAAAGCATTTCCTCTAGCTGGCTGACCTGTACTTACTGTCTGTATTGTGTCTATAGATACAAGAGAGATTTAAAGGGATTTTATATATTGGACTGTATCCTTAGGATAGGTCATCGGGAATTGTTGGAGATATGACATCCACAGATCAGCTGTTTATAGAGTGCTGTGGCCTCTCACCTGTGCCAATGATGTCACCGTCATCGGTCCTATGGCAAAGCATCATTCCAGTCCCATTCCAGTACAATCCAGACCTTAAAAATCTCATATTGATGCTAAGGATAGGAAAACCACTTAAACATTGACCTCCAGACTGGTACCAGAAAATGGTTTGATCTCCATAGCATAGGTCCTCTACCATCACCGAGGACTTGATGAAAATTTCTTGCCAAAATTTGAATCAAATTTGCACTCAGTTCACCGCCCGATGCAAGTGAATAGGGCATTCACAGCAGACCCATTCAAATGCATGTCCATGACATAATCCATGAGAATAATAAGCATGTTGAATGACAATGGAGGGATTCTCATGGACATTCACAAGAAAAAATTGCAGTAATAGGTTCAGAGATCTGAAGTGGGTCCTCTAGTAAAACACAAATCCTCTAGAAGCAAATTTGGGGAAATTCTGCAAATGTTCTCCTGTAAGCCATAGGGGCAACAAGTACCCAAAGTGTATCTACCAGACCTTGTGGCTTTCAACCATTGCATTACACAGGTTGAAATGCATGGATAAAACCTGCAACAATTCACAAAGTTGCCTTATAGGGAGGGACCTCTATTGTCCATGTAGGTATGGATGTGGATCAAGTAGATGACAGTTAAAATTGGCTATGTTCAGCCATGAATAGTTGGTTTTGGCAATGGGATTATTTTTGAGATATCCACATTGTTCTGGTCCTCAGCTGTGTCACATGACCAACAATAAGACTCTCCAACTGACGCAGTGTGTCTTACGTGTGGACAGTAGGCTTGAGCCGATCTTGAGATTTCAGGATCGTTTTTAAAATCCGATTTTCGATCATTTTCCATCGCGATCATAAAATTTGCTCGGGATCCGATCTTTCCCAATCCCGATTGCTCAACCAAACCAATGGCCAGTAGTCAAGCATTGTGGGAACTAACGTGAGACCTTGATCCCGAAGAAAAAGATCGGGATTGGAATTCCGATCCCGATCGTGAAATTTACTCAATCGCCGATCGGAATCCGATCTTTACCGATCCCAATCGCTAAACCCCAGTGGACACTAAGTTAGTTGAGCAAAGCCTTAATTTGGTATAAACTTTTTTTTTTACATAGGACGGCCATGCAGAGACAGAACACGCTGTATACATTTTGCCTAAAATGTTTCTTTCATTCGGTCCTTGAACTTGAGTTTCCTTGAGAGTCTTGTTCTACCTTCTTCCAGATACAACATCTAGCCCTGAGCCAGGTTGTACTTGATGAACGTTTCTCCATTTCCATTCTATAGAAGTAAATAAGTTTGGTCATCAGGCAATAACTCACATTAAGTCATGTAATTCCTGCAGGCCATTACGAGTACCTGCGGGAATGGACGCACTGGAGACTGGTAGTCTGAATTATTTTATTTTTACCTTTATTTTTTGACTTTTTTATGCTTCTAATGACACATTAATAACGTGTAACATATTTTGTAGATTATTCGAGTGCTTGGAAATTAGTATATTTTCCATACGCCCCCGCAGGGCCGCCAATAATCCTCCCACAACTTTCAAAACTCTTCTGTGAACTCACCTACTTAGACCAGTGTTTGTTCTGGATGACTGAATCTAACAGAGCTGGAATATATTCTAATACACTGTCCTACAAATACTTAATATTCACCGCTGTTGTCTCCTTGCATGGCAACCGCCGGGTAAATAATGCCTTAACTTTCACATTAAGAGTCTTTTTTATTTAACCCATTAGGAATAGTCCCCTTTATAAGTCCCATTATCCTGTAACCAAAGAAGAAAATCTTACGGTTAGCATTATAAGATGGATTGTTTCCCATGAACATAACCAGATACAATTTTGTAGACAATTAAAAGTTAAAGATTCTTGCCAATATAAATAATTAAAAATTTGAAGAGTTTTATAGTTTTTTCTAACCATCATAGTGGTGACATCTGTTGTTTTGATCGGTTGCCAATGGATGGTTGCCGATGTCTATGTTCTGGACCTATCAAAAAAACAGCCATGATGTCCTTATTGTGGTCGGGTTATCTTCTCATACATGTAGTGTCCTCCTGATAACCAGCCATGATGTCCTTATTGTGGTCAGGTTATCTTCTCATACATGTAGTGTCCTCCTGATAACCAGCCATAATGTCCTTATTGTGGTCGGGTTATCTTCTCATACATGTAGTGTCCTCCTGATAACCAGCCATGATGTCCTTATTGTGGTCGGGTTATCTTCTCATACATGTAGTGTCCTCCTG
Organism: Leptodactylus fuscus; assembly: GCF_031893055.1. Classification (NCBI taxonomy): domain Eukaryota; kingdom Metazoa; phylum Chordata; class Amphibia; order Anura; family Leptodactylidae; genus Leptodactylus; species Leptodactylus fuscus. The sequence continues at coordinate 82,792,428 of NC_134272.1, forward strand.
ATAACCAGCCATGATGTCCTTATTGTGGTCGGGTTATCTTCTCATACATGTAGTGTCCTCCTGATAACCAGCCATGATGTCCTTATTGTGGTCAGGTTATCTTCTCATACATGTAGTGTCCTCCTGATAACCAGCCATGATGTTCTTATTGTGGTCAGGTTATCTTCTCATACATGTAGTATCCTCATGATAACCAGCCATGATGTCCTTATTGTGGTCAGGTTATCTTCTCATACATGTAGTGTCCTCCTGATAACCAGCCATGATGTCCTTATTGTGGTCAGGTTATCTTCTCATACATGTAGTGTCCCTCCTGATAACCAGCCATGATGTCATTATTGTGGTCAGGTTATCTTCTCATACATGTAGTGTCCTCCTGATAACCAGCCATGATGTCCTTATTGTGGTCAGGTTATCTTCTCATACATGTAGTGTCCTCCTGATAACCAGCCATGATGTCCTTATTGTGTTCGGGTTATCTTCTCATACATGTAGTGTCCTCCTGATAACCAGCCATGATGTCCTTATTGTGGTCAGGTTATCTTCTCATACATGTAGTGCCCTCCTGATAACCAGCCATAATGTCCTTATTGTGGTCGGGTTATCTTCTCATACATGTAGTGTCCTCTCCTGATAACCAGCCATGATGTCCTTATTGTGGCCGGGTTATCTTCTCATACATGTAGTGTCCCCTCCTGATAACCAGGCATGATGTCCTTATTGTGGTCAGGTTATCTTCTCATACATGTAGTGTCCTCCTGATAACCAGCCATGATGTCCTGATTGTGGTAGGGTTATCTTCTCATACATGTAGTGTCCTCCTGATAACCAGGCATGATGTCCTTATTGTGGTAGGGTTATCTTCTCATACATGTAGTGTCCTCCTGATAACCAGCCGGGTTATCTTCTCATACATGTAATGTCCCTCCTGATAACCAGCCATGATGTCCTTATTGTGGCCGGGTTATCTTCTCATACATGTAGTGTCCTCCTGATAACCAGCCATGATGTCCTTATTGTAGTCAGGTTATCTTCTCATACATGTAGTGTCCTCCTGATAACCAGCCATAATGTCCTTATTGTGTTCGGGTTATCTTCTCATACATGTAGTGTCCTCCTGATAACCAGCCATGATGTCCTTATTGTGGTCGGGTTATCTTCTCATACATGTAGTGTCCTCCTGATAACCAGCCATGATGTCCTTATTGTGGTCAGGTTATCTTCTCATACATGTAGTGCCCTCCTGATAACCAGCCATAATGTCCTTATTGTGGTCGGGTTATCTTCTCATACATGTAGTGTCCTCTCCTGATAACCAGCCATGATGTCCTTATTGTGGTCGGGTTATCTTCTCATACATGTAGTGTCCCCTCCTGATAACCAGGCATGATGTCCTTATTGTGGTCAGGTTATCTTCTCATACATGTAGTGTCCTCCTGATAACCAGCCATGATGTCCTGATTGTGGTAGGGTTATCTTCTCATACATGTAGTGTCCTCCTGATAACCAGGCATGATGTCCTTATTGTGGTAGGGTTATCTTCTCATACATGTAGTGTCCTCCTGATAACCAGCCGGGTTATCTTCTCATACATGTAATGTCCCTCCTGATAACCAGCCATGATGTCCTTATTGTGGCCGGGTTATCTTCTCATACATGTAGTGTCCTCCTGATAACCAGCCATGATGTCCTTATTGTGGTCAGGTTATCTTCTCATACATGTAGTGTCCTCCTGATAACCAGCCATGATGTCCTTATTGTGGTCGGGTTACCTTCTCATACATGTAGTGTCCCCTCCTGATAACCAGCCATGATGTCCTTATTGTGGTCAGGTTATCTTCTCATACATGTAGTGTCCTCCTGATAACCAGGCATGATGTCCTTATTGTGGCCGGGTTATCTTCTCATACATGTAGTGTCCTCCTGATAACCAGCCATGATGTCCTTATTGTGGTCGGGTTATCTTCTAATACATGTAGTGTCCTCATCGATAAGCAGCAATCAATTTTTTTTTCAAGCAATTGAGAGAAGATGTGACCTATACTGATCCAGCTGCAGAATTTGTCGCTGGTCAGATCCATTGTGTTCAAGTAAAGCCATGGTGGAAAGCTGAAGCTTTGCAGAATGCATATAATTTGTAGAGGAATCCAAGGCAGCAAACTGTCTCAAATTCTCCATATTCCATCATGGGAACCTAGCCTTAATAATTCAGGTGTATGGTGGAAGTCCCCATCCAACTTTCTCTTGTCTGAAGTGGTGTAGGATCAGCTCTAACTTGTGCTAGGTTGTTGGGATGAGGCCTCCCAATCAGCCTTCACCCCAATTTTTTGAAAGGTGGAGATCAGGGCATAAATTGACAAAAATTGTGCAAAAATCAGGCACTTGCGACAAAAATTGTGACTTTTTCATGGTGTACAAAGCACCATATACGAGTTCTAAATCCAGCTCTGCAGATGGATATAATAATTTTATCTCCCGCCTCTCCAAAAATGAAACGGTAAAGCCTTACGATTTATATACACCTCCAAAATATCCCTTAAAGCTTCCGCTCTTCGTGAATTCTCCAATCCTTGTGCCTCTTTTATTACACTCCCGCTATAACTTTAAGCCTCATTTTTACCTCCACGTTACCAGTGAATTGTACCATTAGTATACGTTGTGAGCGGCCATTCTATCGCTCTGCATATTTATAGCTCAATCATTACACTTGGAGAGATTCGCAAATTACACAACTACTAAATAGCTTCTACCACGCAGCCATCCCAAATTTACTTAACTTAGCTGCAGACGACGGAAAATGAGTGTATTTAGTGACCATCTTGGGTGTTGTTGTTTAATTTCTTCATCAGGTGATAATTGTAACAACCCAGCCAAACAATTTGGCTTGGTTCATACATTACTTTGATATCACGGTTAAAACGTGCATTTCGTAGCTGGTGACCAGCTGTTTTATTAAAGATCGTATCATTTCAGGGTGTTGGGAGATATCCTGTAAAAATAGTCACATACGGTAGAAAAAGAGCTTTAAATTGCCGCAGAACTAAAGAAGAAAGACACGTTCTTGGCTAAAAGCGCCGTTTGCTGTTTTTGAAATTTCGAAAATATTTTAAAAGGACAATTAACCAAAAAAATTAAGAAAAAAATTGTTAAAGATTATGTTTCTACAAAGACAGCTTACAATGCTACAAATAGCAAATGAGTAACATGGAATTCTCTGATGGAAATGATGGTTTAAAGGGAGTCTGTCAAGAAGAATATCAACCAAGAATGGCAGATAGATAGGTTAGTGTCACCAGACCCAGCATATCACCCCAGCCCTGCAGATAGATAGGTTACTGTCACCAGAACCAGCAGATCACCCCAGCCCTGCAGATAGATAGGTTACTGTCACCAGACCCAGCATATCACCCCAGCCCTGCAGATAGATAGGTTAGTGTCACCAGACCCAGCATATCACCCCAGCCCTGCAGATAGATAGGTTACTGTCACCAGAACCAGCAGATCACCCCAGCCCTGCAGATAGATAGGTTACTGTCACCAGACCCAGCATATCACCCCAGCCCTGCAGATAGATAGGTTAGTGTCACCAGAACCAGCATATCAACCCAGCCCTGCAGATAGATAGGTTACTGTCACCAGAACCAGCATATCACCACAGCCCTGCAGATAGATAGGTTACTGTCACCAGAACCAGCAGATCACCCCAGCCCTGCAGATAGATAGGTTAGTATCACCAGAACCAGCATATCACCCCAGTCCTGCAGATAGATAGGTTACTGTCACCAGAACCAGCATATCACCCCAGCCCTGCAGATAGATAGGTTAGTATCACCAGAACCAGCATATCACCCCAGTCCTGCAGATAGATAGGTTACTGTCACCAGAACCAGCATATCACCCCAGCCCTGCAGATAGATAGGTTACTGTCACCAGAACCAGCACATCACCCCAGTCCTGCAGATAGATAGGTTACTGTCACCAGAACCAGCATATCACCCCAGTCCTGCAGATAGATAGGTTAGTGTCACTAGAACCAGCATATCACCCCAGCCCTGCAGATAGATAGGTTACTGTCACCAGAACCAGCATATCACCCCAGCCCTGCAGATAGATAGGTTAGTATCACCAGAACCAGCATATCACCCCAGTCCTGCAGATAGATAGGTTACTGTCACCAGAACCAGCATATCACCCCAGCCCTGCAGATAGATAGGTTAGTGTCACCAGAACCAGCATATCACCCCAGCCCTGTAGATAGATAGGTTAGTGTCACCAGAACGATAAACACATACTCGCCTTCTCTCACCTCTAATGGGTGCCATTTTTGCATCTGTTGTTCCATGAAGTTAGTTTTTGGTCATCTTCCAGACTTTTTCCAACCTTCTGATGATGTCATAGGCCTAGGAGGAATGCTGGGGCCTGTTATTGGGTCTCAGCGGTCACATGGGACAAGTAACAACATTGCACATTACTGGAATCATCATAGTATTGGAACACAACAAGTGACCACTGACCCTGTGATTAGGACTAAAGAGACACCTTCGAGTGATTAGTGGGTGCCAAGCCCCAAAACCCTGTGACTGGGTCTCCATGTTCACATGGGAAGATGTCTAATGCCACGACTGTAAAGCAGGTGTCAAGACGTCAGCACAACCCATGTGTTTGTTAAGGCCTGTGATTGGGTATGAAATGATCCGTGAGTATAATCGTCATCTATGGGTGTCAAATCTCAAGTTTCAGGTTCAGCCATAACCAAAATTTTTGGAAAAATTCTAACAAATCCAGATCTTTCTAAACCAGTTTGCTCATCTCTAATAGACAAGTATTGTTTGCATTATGTTTTTATGACTATTTTTTTCCTTCAGTGCCCCTTTAAATCCTTTTTCCACCTACGTATAGCATTATATGTGAGAACTGGGGAGAATCAATGTGTCTACAAAGACTTTCTGGTTTCATTTTTTTTTTTCTCCGCCTCGACCGCGACCACCACATGGGTTTATAGCAGCCAAGGATAAATCAATTTGGCAGTCAACTAAAGAAACCTCGACAACAAACAACTGACGCTTATTTAGAAAATAGCACAAGCTGGTCGGCGTTCAAAGCTTTGAAAGGTGTTTTACTTCGGCGCTGAACGGCGAACACATTAATTGATGTCATCTCACTCACTTTCATTTGCATTCGTGGATATGATATACGACACTGAAAACATGAAATTAAATTGAAATTGTATAATCACACATTCCTTCATAACAGGTCAAATAGAATTACCTTTATGGATTCTGTCACCGGAATCCTCCCCGGAATAGAATCTTTACCAAATGAACTCGAAACAGTAACAGGCGCGCTCCGATGACAAGGAACAAGGGGCCCGGTAAGTGGCTTGTCAGCCATAGACGCAGCCTTTATGTACAGGATAGGCCACAAATCCTACTCAATTATGATTATTGATGTCTGTACTTAAAGGGATTGTCCCATCACAACAACCATTACTTATGTTGCCTATTAACCATTTCAGGACCGGGAAATTTTCCCTGGTTCGGGACTGGACATATTAATTGGGGGGGGTGCCATTTTGACAGCTTTGTTTCCTTTGGGTTCGTCAAATAACTTTTTGAATTCTTGTATGAGTAGAGCGTTATTTTTATGTTTTTGTTTTTCCAAGTTTTTCTTCGATATCCAAGAAAATCTAAATAAAAACGGAGGAGAAACATCACTATTAGAGAATTTTTCTTCTTCGTTACGGTAATATTTATGTAAGTGACACTTATTGGGGTGGAATCTGTGATGTGGTTTGGTAGATGAATTTTGTATTCATTTTTTAGTTATTTTTTTTATGAATTTGTTTGTTACACATTGGGCATGTTTTCACTTTCTTTGGTTTCTGTTGATCTCCCCTGTCACCGCGGATCATACGTTAGCCCCAGTTATAGGACGGATACAGACTCCGATCACTTACTACAGCTCATTTAGCTCCCGGCCCCTGATGGCCATGTGAACGTGAACATCATGGCGGCTCCCATAGCTGTGTAACCATTGAAGTACTGTGTATATTGCAGTCTGGAAAGCAAGGATGGACCAAGGACAGCCCCCATCTGTCCAATTTCATGGGTGCTATGGGGGCTGGCTGACTATAAAGCAAAGTCAGTAGATACTGTATATTCTAACAGTGCTCAAATAGGGCTAGTTTACACGGTCACAGAGGACCGTAATCCACGTCATAGTTTGCCCCCTCACAATCGTGGTCTATGGAGACCACCAGGCTACTTTTTTCCGTGAGCGGAAGAAGCGAGCTGCCCTTTCTTTAGGCGGACTCCGCGGCTCGTTGAGCAACCTCCGTAGTCATCCCATTCATTTGAGCCTACTCCGGAGGGGGAAGCCGCGACTGTCAGAAGCACGCTCCCGTGTGAACTTACCCTTAGGGTTGCAAAGATAGAAGTTGCACCTGGACTTTTTTTCAGAGGAGGTGAAAAGGGCCACATACAAGATGTTGTCAGTATTGTAAATGACACATAGTGTTGGACTGGTCAACCAGAAAATTCTAGAGGGTCCAGGTTCTAGCACAATAATGGTACCTCCACAAGAAGACCTCCAAATTTGAAGACTACTATAGTCTATTTCCTTTTGTTGGAAGGTAAACCCAAGGAACCATTTTATCTGTAAGATCCAAGGAACCTCATAGTAGGTGGAGAGATACGTTGCAAGTAGAGATGAGTGAACAGTAAAATGTTCGAGGTTCGATATTCGTTTCGAGTAGCCCCTCAATATTCAACTACTCGAATCGAATATCGAACCCAATTATAGTCTATGGGGGGAAAATGCTCGTTTCAGGGGTAGGCAACATTCGATCAAATTATACTTACCAAGTCCACGAGTGAGGGTCGGGCTGGATCCTGTGAGAAGTCTTCTCCGTGCAGCGCCCCGCGTCCTCTTCCGGCTCTTCATTGACTCTGCCAGGCATCGGGCCTGGACAGAGCCGACTGCGCATGGCCGCACTACAAGTGGACATGCGCAGTCGGCTCTGCCCAGGCCCGATGCCTGGCAGAGTGAATGAAGAGCCGGAAGACGCCGCGGGGAAGCTGCACGGAGAAGACTTCTAAAGGTAGGAGAAGAACCAGCATTGATTGGCTGACTGTATAGCATTCGGCCAATCAATGCTGGTTCTGCATCAAACTTTTCCATTCGAATAGCGAGTGGTACTCGATCGTGTAAGAGTATTTTGAATACCGTAGTATTCAATCAAATACCTACTGGATCGAATACTACTTGCTCATCTCTAGTTGCAAGTTTTGCATTGGGGATTTTAGACCATTGTCTTTGTGCACAAAGTTGGCAGAACTCTCCACTCCCAACTGTAAGATTTTCTGGCTTTCCCCGAATACGGATTTTCTTCCATACATTGACTATGGCTACTAACTCTAGGATGGGGAGGGGGGAGAAAAGCCAACACATAACATAGAGGCAGCCTCTGACTTCTATAATAAATCCGTTCAGGGTGAAGTTTGACAAGTGAGAACAATATCCTATTATTGACACATGTTCTACACTTTCATAAACCTGGTGATGGGTGATGAAAACGTCGTAAAATCAGCAACTCCAGGGGCTCGGCGGGTTTTATGACTAGTTGTAGAAGAAACTGATGCATACCCAATCCTTTTTAATATCTGTTTTACTGGAGGAAAATATGTTTAAATGAAGTAATAACTTAAATCCAGTCACCTGATAAATACACAGTCTATTCTCCAGCTCGTGTGCACAAAAATAGGACATTTATATGGCGAAGACGCTATTGAAAGCAGCAAATTACACTCATCTGTCACATTTTGTCAGTCGTTTTAATATGACACTTTCCGGAAACATTAAATGATTACTCCGGCTAAGTTTTCCTGTAGATCTCAAAGTTATGCTCCTTGTCACAGTAAATTCTATCAAATATCATAAAATGTGTCTATTTCTGAGTACAGCGAAATATATAGCGCATTTTATGTCAAGGCATTCCAAAAGGTTTAAAGGAGAAAAGAATAATCCCTGTGGCGTAAGTGGTTTTTCAGAACAGAGCTCGGCATCGCAATGACGGAAAAAGTACGTTTTCAATCAGTGATGAAAGTTTCAATGACATGCAAAATATACAAGCGATGTCCGACTTGGGTGAAGTCATGTAACAGGTTCGGTAAACACAACATAATGGAAAGCAGTCCCTTGCAGGGTGATGGCGGCCTTGCTATAAGTACAGATGTAGCAGAGCTGAAGCGGCACTCAGGTCTGTTACTGGTGACTGGTGACACAGCACGGCGGATGGATTTAAAGGGAAAGTATTAGCAGACAATTGCTAAGAATCTAAAAAAAATTGAAAAATTAAAAAATTCCTTGCCACTTTTTTTTTTTTTTAAGAAAAACAATTTAGCCTGCAAATTTCACTCTGAGCAACAAGCCTGATAACTTGCCAATTGTGAAGGGTTTTTCTTTGCAGCAGTCACTTCATTTACAACTCAGAAAGAATTCTAATAGAAGATAACACCTCTATAAGTAACACCACCAGTGGAGACATTACATCACTACTGACAATAGATGATGTCACAGCTTATCTCCTCCCATGCACAGAACATCTCTGGAAAAGTCTCCCATAGACCTCAATGAGTTTCCTCTTCTTCTTTCTCCATTGATATCACATGCCGACTTGACTGATCATGCATGTAAATGCACATGTTGGGAGAGACATCTGTCACCATTACAAGCGATTATCCCATAGTTATCTCAAGTATATGTACATCCTATAGACCATCCTATAGCAATGTGTCTTGTAATGGCCGGGACTTTTAACCCCCAAGTGACTCAACTACCCCCAACAGGAAACAAGAATCCTCAATGGGTCAATGGATATCTTCGATATTCGATACAAGTCTAGTTGGCCTTATCGTAATACCACTAGATACACCTTGAGCTGGTTGGATGAAAACCTTTAAAAGGATTCTACCACTAAATCGCTTTATTTGTTCTTTAAGCATCCGGCGGCCATTTTTGGGAGGCCGTTCTTGCTCTTGTAGTTAAATACAGGAGCGTACTGCGCAGGCGTCGGAGGTTGGACCGAGACGGAAGACAGAAGAAGATGGAGGCGTCACTGGAGAGAGCTCCCTGGCAGCAGTGGGGACGCCCCCATTGCCATTTGAGCGCTGGGGCCCGCCCCCATTGCTGCAGAGAACTCATTTGCATACCGGTTAAAACCGGTATTTCTAAGGAACGGCGCCGCAGAGATCACGTCTAAAGGTAAGAGACGAATAGCCTTTCTAAAGGCTATTCCGACGTCTAAAGCACACAAAAAAAGCGATTTAGTGGTAGAATCCCTTTAATATTTTACTTTGGTAAGAACTTTCTACCAAATATCAATGTTGAATGACCAAAGATGGATTCCACTGACTATGGAAAGTAGAAATCTAAACAGAGATCAATTTCTTGATACAAATATGCTAATGGTAATGATCCATCATGTCCAATTCATGTGACTTGGTTTATATCGTACAAGAAGAATTGATGGAAGACAAAGGGCAAAAGTCACACCAAATATATTGATATTGATTGACATTTCTTCATTCACTTCATTTTAACTATTAATAGTAAAATTCGGAAAAATCTTAAATTGCAACATTTTTCTCGACCTAAACCTTTCACACATTACTCTATATATATCTACAGATCCGTTTCATCCATCCTAGGAAAAAGGAAACACTTTTCTCAGTGGAAGAATGTAAGAAGGTAAGAATGTCTTTTCTGAAGTCTTGGCAACCCTGGAGTGTTCCGAGGTTCACCACTTGGGAATCTGACTAGGTAAGACCTTACCTTGTACTGTTGGGATAAAAATTGGAAGATTCCCTGCCAAATTATTGGCAAGTTGACTGTGATTACGAGGTTCCACATCTAGGGACCTGGCTCAATGTTGCAGAACACTATAGAATCCATAGAATTTAAAATTTGCCAAATAAAAATATTGGTTTTGTAACAATGAATTCTTATTCCTCACAGTAGATTTTCAGCAGTGTCTTGAGCAGGGAACATCGACTGGGGAGATATTCACTCTTCTGGCATAACGTCTGACCATCTGATTGTATTCAACATCTCCCAAATGGGTACAGTACGAGCTCATGACATGGCTGAATCAAACATCTGCATTCTACCTTTGAACACATCACAGTAAATTAGAAAATCAAGGTCGTATTAGCTTCACTTTCAAGCAATTCCAATGTTTAGAAAATGTCTGGACCCGAACTGGAATGATGTGTGTTTGCAATTTACTGTGTTTTAGTGACAAAACGAGTTGGAAGCTTAAAATATTACGTCTGGAATTTCTAGCCGGCCCCACTTACCTTGCTTTTGTGTCCCCCGCTGTCCAGGTCGCTGGTGAGATCACTCCAGAAGTATTTAGTCATTAGAAGACAAGGGGAAGTGATTGAGAAAATGGGAGAAATGTTTCCTGCTTACTGTAGTGGGAGAACTGATGACATCATTAAATCACTCCGAGCCATAGTGACATCACTCGCCTCTACCAAATTATTAGGAACATTGTAAGAATTTTCTAAATGTTAGATAATTGAACCTCAGGGTGAAATATGTTCTTTCACAACCCTTTCTATCTGCCCACATGCACACAAGGTTACCTTACCTGCCATCCCTTGTCCTAATAGCTTATGTGACATGTAGCTTCATGGACAAGGACATCCATTGGAGACAGACTTCTATACTGCCCAATTCAGGTTGACCCCTTTTACCTTTCCTGTATAAATATGTAAAGGGTTCGGAGTCTTTAAGATCACACCAAAAGTAATCAACAGTACCTTAAACCCTGATTCTCTTTGATAGACTATGATGAGGAGGCAAGAGGGCCACATGTCCTAAACCCTACCGGGGTGGATCATTGTGACTAGGGATGAGCAAATCGAAGCTGATGAAGTGGAATTTGATCCAAATTTCAGGAAATATTTGATTCACATTGAATCCGGATTTCCTCACACCTTGTTAGGACAAGGAACTCTGGGAACGTGGGATCACCCACAATACCATGTGTGCAGCCAATTAGCAGCCAGCTAGCCTGTGATGTCACCGCCCTTTAATGATTTTGCGACTGCATCAGAAGTGGGGATTAGCAGTAACTGACACCCGATAGCGAGTTTTAACCCCTTTGATGCCATGGTCAAACATGACTGCAGCATCTAAAGAGTTTCGCCATGCTACATGTTCCCATGGGGTGACCCCAGGGTCTGGCTAGTAACCTTGTGCTGCTAGAAGACCAGGGTCTGCCCAGAAGTGAGGAAGTCAGCCTGAGTGTCTTCTTAGGCTGACCCTCTACAGACTGCAATACATGTGTATTGCAGTCTATAGTGCTGAACCAGTGATCAGAGCATCGCTGTTTCAGGTGGGACATCACTAGTGGGACATCACTAAAAATCACTGCAAGGCACAGTGTTCTATACCACTATACAGGCTCTCTGCAGCAAGGAAATAGCTATTTTTTTAACATGATTTGCCACAAATTAATTTGGATCGAATGCTATTGGAAAATTTGGAAAAGCTGCCGAATCGAATTTTTGATAAAATCTCTAGTTGTGACCGCATGAGCTAGTTATAGGTGGTGGTCACTCTTTTGATAGTATTATCTAAGTACGCCATGGTGTTGATTACAATCCACCAGAGGATCCTTTGGTGGACCCCGATTCTAACACTATAAGGGTCCAGCAGACTACTCAAATTTGAATGGTACTATGCTCTATTTACAAGCTCCCAAAATATTTTCTTTGGTGCGCTCAAGAAAGCTCAGTCCAACACTAAGTGCAACTGACCATTGCCAATGCATAGAGTTGAAGAGGTTTGGAGAGTATCTATGCTAAATTCTCCAAAATTTGGCATGGAGCAATGCTAGTACCAACCTGGATCAATAGAAAATAACTGTGAACCTCATGGCACGGGAGAAGAACCATCAACCGGTATCTGTCCACCACTGCTGTGCCGGTCCTCTACTGCAGACCAAGACGTTCAGTTTCCGGAATATAGCGTCAAGAGGTCATTCTGTAAAAGTTGATACAATGTTGTTCCAAATATGGCGTCAAGAGGTCATTTCAAATATCATTTTGATGAAGATGTCAAAATTGTTGTTCTGAATACGAGATTGTTCTCATTACGACATGCTATTAATATAAGGGTATTACAGGTCAGAAGAGACCTTAATCCAGGTGTTCTGCCATGATCCATCCTCCCGAAATCACCCATAATGCCACAGCTTAGCATGCATGTTGATTGTTTCCATACATAATTCAGTTTATTGTAGTACTACGCTTTAAGTCACCGGTTCCAGCGCTGTGAAAAAGTCTTATTTTCCGAGCATTTGATTTTTTTTTTCATACATTGTGAATGGAAAATTCCCAAATTAAAACATGATAAATCATAAAGAGCACGGACGGGATCTTGTCAATCCGAACGGGAAATGCTAAAATAGCGTGGAAGCTATTCCCATAGTAATGTGTGTTTGTACTGAGCCGGGTCCACTGCTTTAACAATATATAATTTGTCATTGAAAACAAACAAGCTTGTACGTTCCGAGAGGTCTCGACGCGTTTCATCTTTCATGTTTTTCAACTGTCATGAAGTTTGAGAGAAGATTTTATGAGACATGTGTGTTACATTAGCGCAGGTTACATCAGGTCAGGCCATGTGATAAAACAGATTTCAATGCAGTTCAGCTTCCCCGCCATGGACTACGCGTTTCACTTCATGAAAAAGTGTCAAATGCATTTAAAAAAATGTCAGTCCGACATAGTAAATGATCTTGTAATCTTTATTAATAACAAATGGATCTTAATGTATCCCACTTAAGTAGATACTGTCTCCATTTCTTAGCTACATCCATACAGAGTTCTACTGTGAAATAGAATGTTGCATCTTATATAAAAATTGTATACAAAATCTAAAAAAATTTTTTTACAAAATGTATTCTCTGTTTCCTTATATAAATTAATATCAACATATTCTTGGTTATATTAAGATAGTGTTTTATTATTATTATTATTATTATTATTATTATTATTATTATTATTATTATTATTATTATTATTATTATTATTATTATTATTATTTAATTTATTATTATTATTATTATTATTATTATTAATTATTATTATTATTATTATTATTATTATTATTATTGTTGTTGTTATTACTGTTATTATTATTATTAATATTATTGTGTAGGAACACGTATTGTAACACAACGCGTCTAAATCTTTACTCTTTCGATACAGTATACAATCCCTTAGCTATTCACTCATCCTCCATATCTAATGTGTCTGCTCGGAAACACTTGCACATATGGAAGAGATAGTAGACGATATTGTTCTCATCACATCTGAGGCCACGACTGCATAAGAACTAATTTTATCCTACAGTTTATACCTGATAAGCCCAATAGACTGCAAAGACTCAAGTATGTGCTTAAAGGGTGTTTTTAGAATGACTGCAAAACACAGGAGGGGCTGGAGTGGGGTAAGATTTAAATTAAAGGGATGTTCACCTAAGCCTAGCCCTCTGTTTGGGCATTGGGTTCCTTGTTCCATCTGGTGCCAGCACTGGACATGGAGGAAGTGCAGAGGCTCAGATGATCGATCCAGCGAATCATTGGCTTGGGCAACCACCAATTGGGTGACATATCAGCTTTGATGTCATCAGGACCCATCAGGTGTCCACTCATGCCAGTGACGACATACAATGGACAGCTGAGCCTCTGTATGGGCTGATGCAACACCAGGGGAGGTGGGTATTACTTTATTTTTTATTTTACCTTGGCCCCTTTCAATTTTTTTTTACTTGAATTCGATATTTTTTTAAAGATATTATAGCATTTTATTTTTATTTTCAAAAACATTCCTAAAAACAACCTTATTAGAGTTTTACGACAGTTGTCATACTTCATTCCAGTCTCCAGGAAGTAATGGAATTTGGTCGCCGCCCACAGAGACCGGGGAGCAACAGAGGAGCTATGGTACATCCGTATGTAGAGTGTACAGTACTCTTACTATCCTGTCTGATCTAGGCTTTAGGAAGAATCACAGAACGTTATTATGAACTTATTCATCCTTTAATAGTAATGAGATGACTCTGCTCATTCAGTCCCAGTCTATACAGTAAAGTTGATACATAAGTGATAATAATCAGAAAGTACCATTATAATTCAACATTTTCTTTATGTGGATATTAACCAAGAGAGTGAATCTGTTCATAATAAAAAGTTCTTTAAACTATTATATCATTTTGTGATAATTCACTCCGTGATGCACATTGCGTGTCCCTACGGGGTTAAACCAGGATTGCCTTGACTATAGCAGTGACCAATATAGAATGAGTATTTTTTTTCTTTTTATTATAAAGGGACATTTCTACTTATTTTATTGCCATAATACACCATTTTTTTCTTGGAAAATGCATTTTCCATAGTAAGCAACAGCTCGGCGTAAAATCTAAGCAGACAGATAATAAGTAACAGGCGCAAAGTATTGTGATACAACGTAGTCAGAAACAAGTCACATAGGAAAAGCAAAAACTGTACACGTAGATCCCACACATGTATAACTCCCTGCTCTGGTAATGTGTGGCATAAAGTAAAAATAATGGGTCGTACACCTAATAGGGGCCACAATTGCACCGATCTACCCTAGAAATCTGTCATAGATGGGGTGATAAATTCCCCCATTGTCCCATCATTGATAGATAATCCTAGCTGTCCGGCCAAGATCAGACATGGCGGATATTTTCCGATGTGGATTTCGCCATTCGCGAATTTGCTCTCATGTCCCCACATGCCTGTGAATTTTGCAGCAAATTTCACTTTTTGCATTGCCAATACTGTAAAGCAGAGAACGATAAGCGGCCCCCGGACTGTATATCCATCAGACCCTGCTGTAATTTATGTCTGAAATGTTAAAAAGCCTGAGAAATGAGTGAGAAACAATTCTCCGAGAATGACATTTATGTATTATAGAAATCTGACTGGGTACAAGGTCACTAAAGGAAAACGGTTTCAAGGGCGCTTGGATTTCCAAAGATCATGATGTATTGCCAAAAGTTGAGCGAGAGGTTACATAGTTCTGAAAGTGACTGGAACCAGCAAACTGGAAGTCATTTACCTTGAACACACAAAAATACAATTCACTTACAGATGTAAGGTCAGCCTGTCAGTGTAATAAAGTGACTCGTACGTGGAGATCACGTCCCATTACATGTCTAATAGGAATAAAGTGAGAACAAATGTTACATGTAGAGTCCTGTCAATGTCTGCGCTCCATAGTCACAGAGTCCAGGATCTCCTGCAAAGATACAATTCACTCATAATGTTACCCAGGATATACTTCTCCAGCCAACAGGATTGTGAGAGTGCTATGCCAGGAATCCTCATGCCAGTCTAAACTGGGCACTGTCATAGCCCTATGTGCACTGGCTAAGAGAGTGCCATATTGGATCCCCCACCTTGGACATTTATGGCATATCTGTAAGACTCACTAGTCTCTCCCACCTTACGAGACATCCATTGGCTACCAATCCAAGCAAAGAGTGAACGGAGAGTTCGTTGGGTATGTGTGTCCCATGGTATTCACAAAAAAACTGAGCACGGTGACACTACTTCCACATATCCAGCCTCCACTAGTCTCTAAGACTGGGGACCTCCATCCTCTCCCACCTAACGAGACATCCATTGGCTGCCAATCCAAGCAAAGAGTGAATGGAGAGGTGGTTGGGTATGTGTGTCCCATGGTAGTCACAAAAAAACTGAGCACAGTGATTCTACTTCCACATATCCAGCCTCCTCTAAATTCATTCTCTGTCCAACTGATGTGACCAATGTCCTCCTGACCTTGTGGCAGATATGAGTCCCAGACTCCGGAACCAAAACCATCAGATTTATTGTACAGTTTATGGATATGCCCTTTAAATGGGTCTGAGCTACAATACCACATACAGCCCATCAGGTCATTTCATCAGTCCTATTACTGTCATGTTTAATACCACTTCTTAAAGCAATGGCACCCAGGCAACAAAACGATAAATGAACCAATTATCAGATTAAATCAGAAAAAAAAATCTGGTTAAAAAACTAACGCTAACATTAGTATTTGACCTGGTATTGGACAGAATCTTGGATTTGGTACATCCCTAAAAGTTTCTGAATGAGTTCACTACATTTTGGCTTCTCCTATGATCTTAAGCAGCCATTTGGCCGATTTCACTGATATGACAAGCTAAATGGAATATTCATCAGTAGCGATGTAGCAAATATTCCCGGCTTTCCAAGAAAATCTAATAAACCATAAATGTTCTGTTTAATAACTTTCTTAGAGTGTGGCTAAAAGTTCAGGTTCTGCCTGGATTAGAAGATATCACTCACGCTAAATCCAGTGATGTAGAGTTCATGGGGTTGTCCTGTACTGATGCCTATGGATGGCACAACCTGGATGGTTTCGTCAAAATCCAAAAAGTTAGGTGTTCTTTATATAGAGTACAGGAGAGGTCATGACACCACACCCTGAAGATGCTGAGAATATCAACACGCGAAATGGACAAAAAGAAAATATTTAAGATTTGTCCATTGAAGGACCATTAATAAGATTTTTAGAGGTTGCTCTTAATGTGGCCAAAAACATCTCCATTCAATATTCCACCCGATTACCCCTACACATGTATACTTGGCATCCAAGGGGAGAGGGTAGTAAGCTGCTACTAGACACTTCTGGCGCTGGTGTATCTCACCTGTTTTAAAAAAACCCCTAAGGGACCAGGTGTTAAAATTTTACCAACCTGATCTAGGCTGGAGGCTCCATTACACAATGACTTTGTCCATTTCTCAATGTGGACATCGACCAATGTGTCACATTACGTAATATTTTACTCTATTTTTTATGTCTTGATTTTAAAATTTTATGAATCCAAAAATTCTCCTGTATACTAACCCATGAGGCATCAAAGGTAGGATCAAAGACAACAGTGAAGGACATAGAGCAAGATTGCCCTGATCAACCAGTCTACAAGTGAATCCTTTGGTAAGTCTGATGCAATAATGGACCTGGGGGGAGGGGGCTCCATGGGTCCAGGAGAAGATATTCCCATTAGGGTCTACATTTTTGGGGTTGTTACCAAATAATCTACTAGGCTGTATTGAAGATATGCCCAATGTGCACAATAATATTGAGTGATTCTAATGGTGGACTCAAGGAACCTCAGCTTGGCTTTGAGCAAAGGTCAACATTGTCATTAAATTATTACAACATAATATGGGGGAAAGATATACAGAGACCTGTTGTATTTTTGGGATCCCATTTTTGTCCAAATATGGCACCAAATTCTTGGTTCTTATGCAAATTGAGTAGGTCACAAACAACCCATTAGACCTTATTAAAGATACGTCCAACGACTACAATAATATTGGTTGATTCTACAAAAAAAATTCAGCTTAGCTTTGGGCAAAAGTTCATATTTTTATTAAATTATTACACCATAATTTCCCCCAAAAAAATTCAACAGCCCTATTGTCTCTTGGATCCCATTTTTGTCCAACTATGGGACGAATTCTCATTGCTCATGTTTTCTTAAGCAAATTTTCTATACTATACAAGTCAAAAATATTGTCACATTAGAGAATTGGACACCAAAGGGTTACAAAAAATTCCAGATAGAACATTTTCACAGCTCGTTTTCTTGAAGGCGTGCAGATCATAGAAGTTCTTAACCTCAAGATTCAAAAGAGAATGTGAAAGACAAAGGGACCGATTCAAAGGAAATATGTTGAAGGACAAAACATGCATGAAAATTGCTCATGTTTCCCGTCACATGGATATGTAAAAATGATGAATAAATCACCAAGCACACGATTTCTCCACAGGAACCTGCTCAGGCAAACAGTTTACTAATTTGTGACACACTACACCCTCCATTGCACCGTGCACCTTGAGGTTAGAACATTTCTAATCATTATTTGATAACACAAGTCGGTCGGCATTACATCCATAGAAACAGGAACATTGTAACTAAGCAACAATGAGTTCTAGTCAAACAATTTCATTAAGCGTTGCACCTCTTAGCAGGTGGGTGAGTGTGACACTGGTGATAAGCCTTACAGCCCCATCATCCATTGTGTCTGCCAACACCTCCAGAAGCGTAGCAAATCCATGAATGTGTTTACGTCCTCTTGGAGCCACAATTTACATGTGAAGGAAGTCACTTCTCGGTAATATGGAAGGTTACCTGCCACAACATCTTCTATTTACATGGCTAATGTAGTCATTTATGGGATGTGCTATTGCTTAAAGGGGTTTTTCTAGATGATCTTTTGTTATACCTAGCTTTCACCTCTCCCCAACGTCTCCTGTTCCAACATTTCATGGGTCCTTTGTCTCCTGGTTCCTCTCTATACACTGGGAATGCCAACGTGAGTTACTCACCACGAGTGATGGGCAAACCTTGTGAGATTCATTCCACAAATATTTGTAGGATCACCAAGAAAAGTAGTTTAGAACCAAAGTTGGTTGTTATACTCTTGGATCTCTTCAGCCCCTTGAGGATTATAATCGTAGACAATGGAAAGTATGTAAAAATAAAAAACGCAACATCCTCCGGCAC
The DNA here is from genome assembly GCF_031893055.1 of Leptodactylus fuscus. Lineage (NCBI taxonomy): Eukaryota > Metazoa > Chordata > Amphibia > Anura > Leptodactylidae > Leptodactylus > Leptodactylus fuscus. The sequence continues at coordinate 82,811,070 of NC_134272.1, forward strand.
TCCAGCCTTCTTTTGGAGCCATCTCCCATCTTTCCTGCCCCACAGCTTACCATTGAGGCCCAATAATAGGTCACCACTGAGGCCCAATCATGCGGGGGGCATCAACTTCTTCATATTTTGTTTTTACACCTTCCTTGGTTTCCTAACATTATCTTCTAGGTCAGGGGTAGGGAACCTTTGGCTCTCCAGCTGCTGTGAAATTGCAACTCCCAACATGCTCCATTCACTTCCATGTGAGTTCCAAGAACAGCAAAGCAAGTATGCATCCTGGGAGTTGTAGTTTTGCAACAGCTGGAGAGCCAAGGTTCCCTACCCCTGCTCTAGGGCGTGATGAGAGGGGGGGTGAATCCCCAAAATTTTGTTTTCAGTCTTTGGAAAATTCATAACCACAAATTACGAGCCAGTTAACCCACCTCTAGTTACCAATGTAGCCACTGATTGGTTGAATGGACATTTCCTCCAAGAAGGAGGTGCCAATGTTGAGTGTCGGAACAGGAATGACAAGAGATTGGTGGAAGTCAATATGATTTATTCTGTTTTTAATTCTCTTTTGAGCTTTTTTTGGGATAACTCCTTTAGATAGGTGATACGATTCAGTTTATACCAACCCTTAACCCAATATAATATTTTTCAAAAAGTTCCCTCGTCCATCTATCAAAACTTTTTTGATGATCTTTTTACATTAGGACTTGACTTTTGAGTATTTATTTGGCCAATAGCTATTTCATTCAAGAACTTCCATACATGCAGGCTTATTACTTAGGTACACTGAGTATGCATGTGTTCTCAAAAAGGAGAGATGGGTAATCTGACACTTTTGGTAGTTCATCTCATGTGAGAGCAAAGAAATTCAACATTTGGAAAGGAATTTTTTTCCCCTGAAATGGGGCAATTGGCATGAGCCTCATGGGGTTTTTTGCCTTCCCCTGGATCAACACTGTAGGGGATTGTAGGGTTATAGGTTGGACTTTATGGACTGATGTCTTCATCCAACCTCATCTACTATGTAACATACTGAGCATCATCTCATACACACTGTATGGCCAGTATCGCTAAAATTGTTGAGTTACCCCAGCTTTACTTTTATGTGTTTGGCCACCTTTACATACTGTCTAAACCCTGACCCTTCTTCTCGAGACACTTAGACCTGAGTACTAGACCAAAGTAAATGAAGAATACTAATGCATTCATGCTATACAGGGGTTATGGAATGGACCAAGATATAGATTTGGCAATGGGATCCATTGACTATGGCTCTATTACATGGTCTTTACCCTACAGGGTTATATAACTAGACCTTTATGGGACATGGTATTGCATAAGACAGACACACATGGACAAATCGTTCTTTTATATCTCTATGTCCACCCTGCCGATGTCTTCACACTGTGCTTTGCACATGACTATTTTAAGGTCTAACTTCTGGAGTCTGTAAGGAACCCACAAAATACTTTTAGCCCTGGAACTTCACATAGTTACATTGTATGTTGTCATCTTGTCATCTGTATTTGATCTTCTTGGAAGAAAAAAAATTGAGTGAAGAACCGAGGTTGTAATTGAAACAAATTAAGGACTAATGAATGACATCACCGAGGGCAGATGGAGGACGACTGAGGGTCCCACACTGACTCGAGACAATAATCTCCTGTATGAGAGTCAAGTGGCGAGTTACAATTATATCCTTACTCTCTAATAGTCACTGGGAAACATTGTTAAAGCTTTAGGATCCCCACAGAATGAATAGATGAGATGTGTAACATAACACAATGATCCCTCGCTGACTATACTTCCAGATCTATGACTCCGCCACAGCGCACAATTAAGGCCGATCATGTGATACTTCTGGTTTTGTGTAGCACACGACGGCCTCCAGAGCTGGCTCGTGTTGTGTGTGATCTCAGTAAAGTATTGTAATGCGTCGTGAAACAAAATAAAATCAGTTTATTCCCCACTTTTTATATTCTTTTATATTCCTTTAAATCTGTTTTGTTTTACCAACAGCTGCGAGGGCAGGAAAATGTATGAAAAACACAAACTATTAAAGACGGATCCAGTTTCACTTTTTCAAAAGACCACAGAGAACACTTACCAGATACTTTTACTAAGCTGTTGCTGCTTTTGTTCCCCTGAAAATCTCAACTTCCACCAGTTACTTCTCCAAGACCTTTTCTTGCATCGAAATAAAAGCTACACCAATTAAAAGCGCATTTCCCCTAAAAATCCCCAGTAAGACATTGAGTCGTCTTCTACATATGGCTGGCATTCTAGTTCCTAGAGAAGTTATCATTGAGCCACCCTTTGGTCCCTTACCATGATTAGAAATGGTCCCATGGGATCGAAAACTGGACATTTGCTTGGGATCCCAGTTTCTCACATGGTCACCAAGGACTGGACCCCTGGGAATATCTAAGCCTTCACTTGTTTGTACCCCCTAAGGACTTGACGATACAGTGAAGAGACCCCATAGCATAATAATCTAATTTGAAGGGTGCATTGGTGGCTCTTCTAGGTCCATGAGAAGTTATTCTGAACCATTGATCACTTCCATGTCACCAGGGCTTGTATTTACGGTGTGGCAAACCTGGCAATTGTTTAGGGTTCCTGTTCCTATGAGAACACAAAGAGCCTGTAATATTTCCTGGAGAACCTCTTTAATGTGGAGCCTTGACCTCTGGCACCCCATCTGATCTCACTAATAAATAGTAAGCAATGGTGGAGTGACATTGTGTCCAGTTCTAAGTATTCTCTGTCTGAGCAGGGAACTGCTAAAAGAGACTGTAACCATCATGCTGTGCGCCTTCTATGAGAAACTGTAACCATCATGTAGTGTGCCTTCTATGAGAGTCAGTAACTATTGAGCTTTTTGCCGTCTATGAGACTGTAACCATCATGTAGGGTGCCTTCTAAGAGAGACTGTAACCATTGTGCTTTGCACTCTCTATGAGACTGTTATCATTATGTAGGGTGCCTTCTATGAAAGACTGTAACCATTGTGCTTTGTGTCCTCTATTAGACTGTAACCATCATGTAGGGTGCCTTCTATGAAAGACTGTAACCATCATGTAGGGTGCCTTCTATGAAAGACTGTAACCATCATGTAGGGTGCCTTCTATGAAAGACTGTAATCATCATGTAGGGTGCCTTCTATGAAAGACTGTAACCATCATGTAGGGTGCCTTCTATGAAAGACTATAACCATCATGTAGGGTGCCTTCTATGAAAGACTGTAACCATCATGTAGCGTGCCTTCTATGAGCGACTGTAACCATCATGTAGGGTGCCTTCTATGAGCGACTGTAACCATCATGTAGGGTGCCTTCTATGAAAGACTGTAACCATCATGTAGGGTGCCTTTTATGAAAGACTGTAACCATCATGTAGGGTGCCTTCTATGAAAGACTGTAACCATCATGTAGGGTGCCTTCTATGAATGACTGTAACCATCATGTAGGGTGCCTTCTATGAAAGACTGTAACCATCGTGTAGGGTGCCTTCTATGAATGACTGTAACCATCATGTAGGGTGCCTTCTATGAATGACTGTAACCATCATGTAGGGTGCCTTCTATGAAAGACTGTAACCATCATGTAGTGTTCCTTCTATGAGAGTCAGTAAATATTGAGCTTTTTGCCGTTTATGAGACTATAATCATCATGTAGGGTGCCTTTTATGAGCAACTGTAACCATCATGTAGAGTGCCTTCTATGAAAGAATGCAACCATTGTGCTTTGCGTCCTCTATGAGACTGTTATCATCTTGTAGTGTGCCTTCTATGAAAGACTGTAACCATCATGTAGGGTGCCTTCTATGAAAGACTCTAACTATCATGTAGGGTGCCTTCTATGAAAGACTATAACCATCATGTAGGGTGCCTTCTATGAAAGACTGTAACCATCATGTAGGGTGCCTTCTATGAAAGACTGTAACCATCATGTAGGGTGCCTTCTATGAGCGACTGTAACCATCATGTAGGGTGCCTTCTATGAAAGACTGTAACTATCATGTAGTGTTCCTTCTATGAGAGTCAGTAACTATTGAGCTTTTTGCCGTTTATGAGACTATAATCATCATGTAGGGTGCCTTTTATGAGCAACTGTAACCATCATGTAGAGTGCCTTCTATGAAAGACTGTAACCATTGTGCTTTGCGTCCTCTATGAGACTGTTATCATCTTGTAGTGTGCCTTCTATGAAAGACTGTAACCATCATGTAGGGTGCCTTCTATGAAAGACTCTAACCATCATGTAGGGTGCCTTCTATGAAAGACTATAACCATCATGTAGGGTGCCTTCTATGAAAGACTGTAACCATCATGTAGTGTGCCTTCTATGAGCGACTGTAACCATCATGTAGGGTGCCTTCTATGAGCGACTGTAACCATCATGTAGGGTGCCTTCTATGAAAGACTGTAACTATCATGTAGTGTGCCTTCTATGAAAGACTGTAACCATCATGTAGGGTGCCTTCTATGAAAGACTGTAACCATCATGTAGGGTGCCTTCTATGAAAGACTGTAACCATCATGTAGGGTGCCTTCTATGAAAGACTGTAACCATCATGTAGGGTGCCTTCTATGAAAGACTGTAACCATCATGTAGGGTGCCTTCTATGAAAGACTGTAACCATCATGTAGGGTGCCTTCTATGAATGACTGTAACCATCATGTAGGGTGCCTTCTATGAAAGACTGTAACCATCGTGTAGGGTGCCTTCTATGAATGACTGTAACCATCATGTAGGGTGCCTTCTATGAATGACTGTAACCATCATGTAGGGTGCCTTCTATGAAAGACTGTAACCATCATGTAGTGTTCCTTCTATGAAAGTCAGTAACTATTGAGCTTTTTGCCGTTTATGAGACTATAATCATCATGTAGGGTGCCTTTTATGAGCAACTGTAACCATCATGTAGAGTGCCTTCTATGAAAGACTGTAACCATTGTGCTTTGCGTCCTCTATGAGACTGTTATCATCTTGTAGTGTGCCTTCTATGAAAGACTGTAACCATCATGTAGGGTGCCTTCTATGAAAGACTCTAACCATCATGTAGGGTGCCTTCTATGAAAGACTATAACCATCATGTAGGGTGCCTTCTATGAAAGACTGTAACCATCATGTAGGGTGCCTTCTATGAAAGACTGTAACCATCATGTAGGGTGCCTTCTATGAGCGACTGTAACCATCATGTAGGGTGCCTTCTATAAAAGACTGTAACTATCATGTAGTGTTCCTTCTATGAGAGTCAGTAACTATTGAGCTTTTTGCCGTTTATGAGACTATAATCATCATGTAGGGTGCCTTTTATGAGCAACTGTAACCATCATGTAGAGTGCCTTCTATGAAAGACTGTAACCATTGTGCTTTGCGTCCTCTATGAGACTGTTATCATCTTGTAGTGTGCCTTCTATGAAAGACTGTAACCATCATGTAGGGTGCCTTCTATGAAAGACTCTAACCATCATGTAGGGTGCCTTCTATGAAAGACTATAACCATCATGTAGGGTGCCTTCTATGAAAGACTGTAACCATCATGTAGTGTGCCTTCTATGAGCGACTGTAACCATCATGTAGGGTGCCTTCTATGAGCGACTGTAACCATCATGTAGGGTGCCTTCTATGAAAGACTGTAACTATCATGTAGTGTGCCTTCTATGAAAGACTGTAACCATCATGTAGGGTGCATTCTATGAAAGACTGTAACCATCATGTAGGGTGCCTTCTATGAAAGACTGTAACCATCATGTAGGGTGCCTTCTATGAAAGACTGTAACCATCATGTAGGGTGCCTTCTATGAAAGACTGTAACCATCATGTAGCGTGCCTTCTATGAGCGACTGTAACCATCATGTAGGGTGCCTTCTATGAAAGACTGTAACCATCATGTAGCGTGCCTTCTATGAGCGACTGTAACCATCATGTAGGGTGCCTTCTATGAGAGTCTGTAACCATCATGTAGGGTGCCTTCTATGAAAGACTGTAACCATCATGTAGGTTGCCTTCTATGAGAGTCTGTAACCATTAAACCTTGTACCTCCTGTTGGAGTGAATTTACCATTTTAAGTCACAGCAGTATGTCTGCATCCTCAAGCATAATAAGGGGCGAGGATCATATATATAGAACTGACCCTATTACATTTTACCAGGATTTCCTTTCTGTAGTATATGGTGACGGTATGGTATAGCAATATGAACGTGTCTACCAAAGTGTTATTCAGTCTTATTTGGCCCTTGTTCCACGCTGGTTTTTTAAGGCACTTCACGGTCCATTTATTTTTACCATAGGGCAGGAGGGGCATCAAACGGGCACAGGAAAAGTGGGAAATGTTATTCTAGCGACAAAGCTCCACCATTCTCCGCTCGGTGACACAACCTTCTCCAATGTTCTGCCTGCAGCAGATAAAGAGAAATGAACGCGGCGTCTTGTTGAGATTATTCCTCCACTTAAACTGCACTTATTCCTGCAATTACGGAGCCGAATTTAATTTTCATTCGCTTTCATTTTCCTACCTTTTAGTGAGACTTAATTGTACCAGATAAGGAGGAAAACGAGTAAATCATCCAAATTCAGAGATGGTTGCGGCTGTTTTTTTTCCCGTTAAATATTAGTGTTCTTCACGTCAATGGCACATTGGCAATTATTGGCTAATGACGGGAAAAAAAAGCTTGCGGCAAATATCTTAAATTTACACCGAGTTCCGTTTTTACCTTCGTAGATAATTCTGTTGTTTCATCCCTTTGATGTTCTCTCCCAGGGACAAATGATTTTCTACCTAGCCGCCCGTATCTAAAGCATTGCTACGGTTGTCGAGGATGTTCACGCACCTTGACATGTGGCCGCTTTGCCGCTGATTCATGATCCGCGGTTACCTTTGGATCAGGTATCAAGGTGCAGAAGGTAATGACAAGAATATGGGTAAAAGAAGACAAACAACCTGGAAGGTGAAGTTTGTACCTCGTACGTTCTGCCTCCAAGGTGATACAGCCATGATCACTGACCCCTGCCCTGCACCAATGCTATTAATCTACCTGAAATACCTGTGCTCAGCCATATGGATAACCAGCCATTCAATAACTAACCAGGCTTTAGGAATTATTGGCTCCTGAGGTTCAGGAGGACTAACTTACCTCCTAATAATCAGGATCATAAGTCCTAAACAGATATTACAATGGTGCATTGCATTAAAAGGGTCATCCACTTTGGAGTCCTCAACAGTAAGTTATATAGAGTGTCCCTTGGGGCCGGAACCCCCAGGTAATGTACAGAATGGAGTAATCCAGAAGAAAGTCTTCCTATAGCGCCTCCGCAGGGGAAATAAAGTATTGCATTTTAAATCTACAGGTTATACCTGGAACACATAGATTGGTTGGATCCTCCAGAGCGAGATAATCTTTGTATGTGATAGTAGAGACCTCACTGTGTTTACTCAAATTTTTGAACAATCATTTTAATAGGTAGAATTAGATAGATAGATAGATAGATAGATAGATATCATAGAATAGTATAGATGGATAGATATGTACAGTAGATAGATATAAAAAAGGAATCAGGTATAGAGTAGATCTTTGTTCCATATGCAATGATTTGGTGTATCGCAGACCTGGATTTTGGAGCGCTGCCCACTCCTTTGAACACTTGCCTGGACCCAAGGCTTTGTACCCATCCTGTTTCTAATTTCACATGTGCTGCTCTGAATTCCCCTTTGACTAGATAGATAGATATGTGATAGAAAATAATGTAGATAAATATATTTGAAATAAATAGATAGACAGATACAAATGGTAGATATAGATAGATAGATAGATAGATAGATAGATAGATAGATAGATAGGAGATAGATAGATAGATAGATAGATAGATAGATAGATAGATAGGAGATAGATAGATAGATAGATAGATAGATAGATAGATAGATAGGAGATAGATAGATAGATAGATAGATAGATAGATAGATAGATAATACACTATAGATAGACTGTCAGGTGTGTGCAGTTAATAAATAAACATGGTTAATATTTGTAAGACTCCTCCACCTGACCTCTGTTCCCTTTCTGATGACTTCTTCAGGTGACTCCGGTGACGACCATTTTCCAATACCTGGGTTATTTTAATGATAACTAGTTTGTGAATATGTTACAGATAAACTCGCGGAGCAGCTCCTTCTCTACAGAATATCTCTCATCCTCCTCTCGTAATAGATGAAATTCTACCAGATTTCTTTTATTCAGGATCAGACATTTGGTTCTTATATAGATAATATTTGTTCTTTTCTTTAACCAATTACTGATTTTTTTTTGGACTAGTTGAAAGTTTGATAGTTGTATTTCTGTAAATATTGTTTCCAATCTAATTTTTTCTTATACCGAGTTCCAAATACCCTGCGTAGAGTTAAATGGATTTTCCCATGAAGACAGCTTGTTCCCTAGTCATAGAAGAGGCGATAAGTGTCTGATAGGGTTGAACGATCGGGATCGGCTGGAAAATTATTGGAAATCGGATTTTGAAATTTCAAGATCGGCTCAACCCTAAAAGTAACTTTTCCCATAGAGAAGCATTGACTAGGGTTGAGCGATTGGGATTTAAAATTAAATCAGATTTTAAAATCTATCCTGAAATCTCAAGATCGGCTCAACCCCAGTGTCTGATCATTGAGGGTCCAACCCCTGGGACCCCGACTGGTCAGATCATTGGGGAATTCCTTGTACCCCATCTAAATGGAGTGGAGGTTGTTGTCCTCACTGTGCACTGGTGTTTTGTTTATCTTTATGCGCCTGCTGAAGAGAGGCCATGTAAAATTTGGAAGAACCTGAAATTTTTGAGATTCATCACCCATGAAAAACTCTTATACTTTGGGCTCATCTACAGACCTCAAAGTATAAAAATCAGGGGAGGTGAGTAAACATAACATATTGATAACATATTGGGCTCTGGCGTGGGTTCTCATCCTCTGCCTCTGTTTTGACGCTGGAATGACTCACGTGACATCACTGACATTCTTCAGGAGACTAGAAGATGCCCATAGAGGATAAAGATTCATGCCAGAGCCCAGGGGAGGTGAGTAACACTGTTGTTATGTTTATTCACTTCCCATGGGCCTCCACGAATTTTACTGTCTGATGAGACCCGTTGATGTAATAATAGAACTTCTGGTTTGGGGTCTTTGGTCTCAAGGAAGCCACCAATATTCGCGAGCTAAATCTGGCAAGGTTTGTCTAACAAATACTTACCTCCAGTAGACTCCTGCACCCTGCCAAGGAAATCAACTGTATCTGCAGTTTCCAATATAGTTGATTATGATCTTTGGTCTCAAGGAAACCACCAATATTCACGAGCGAAATATGGCAAGGTTTGTCTAACAAATACTCACCTCCAGTAGACTCCTGCGCCCTGCCAAAGAAATCAACTGTATCTGCAGATTCCGATAGAGTTGATTATGATGTCAGATTATAATGGGGACAAATTTGGTATTACTTGCCGCTGGGCCCCCTTGCAGCCTCGGGCCCTAGATGACAAGTCCGATTATAATCTGACTCTTCTTGAGCATTGGTGGACCTATTCTTATCAGAATCATCCAGTATCTTCCTAAGAGGATGAAGGTCGGTCTCAGGGCAGCCTCCTGACATTTTTTGTACTTTTTGACCTATTCCCGGAGAACCCCTTTAACTCTACTTGTGCATGGAGGAATGATGATATTGTTCTCTTATACTTCCTTAGTTTAAGCTCTCAGACCAGACATGAGGGATTTGTTATATCCGCATAGAAAGAGATGTAAAGTAGGCTAATTTAATGAGATCCAGTCGAAACTTTCTATTCAAGCAATGTATGTCGGAACAACACATTTACCTTTTAACTCCCGACTTGTGAAGACTGAAGGTATTTTAAACACAAACACATCTCATTCCCTTCTCACTGAGCTATGGTACATGCTGTGTCATTTGGGGATTTGGGCTTTTTTTTTATGTCTAAGCTCCACAGGTTCTAGTAAAATGAACCGAAAAAAATGCTAAGTTCAGATTTGCATTATAAATATTATACAAATATATATTTTTGAAACCTTTGGTTGATCTTTGATATCAAAGCGGCTTTTTTGCAAACGGGTTTCAGTAATAAAAATGCAAAGGAATGAAAGAATTGACTTGAAAGTGGTGGGAAGGAGGGGAATCTTTTCTTTTTTTCTTATTGCTTTGCCCTTATTTTAGCGTATTTCGGGGACATTTCATGTAAATTTTGTTGCAATGGAAACACTGGTGATCTGGTAAGGTTGACCATGGGGACAAATATGGGGTATGTGGTAGGTGGAGGGCACCGATTCTGTAGATAGAAGAATATTCTATATAATAAATCTATAGTATAACTGCATTAGGTTCTTTGAGGTCACCTTAGGGTTCCTAGGACCTCCATCTATACAAGTCCACTTCCTTTGTTGCTATCATTGCCACCATAAGACAAGCAAGCAGTAAGGTCTAGTCGGTTACTTGTAAATCAACCCATAAGAATAGACCCTAGCAGTAAGGATTTAGCTCCAAAGTCACCACCATTATTGTGTGAAAAGAGAAAATTGCAAAGAAGAACACATTAATGGCAACAGACCACATCAGGACTGGAAGGTGGTGGACAACAGTTTCAACTATGATGGACTGATCCACCAGTACAAGAGCACAAGAGGATGCGCCTAGTGGGCTCAAACTCTAACTAGAGATGGGCGAACCTCATAGGTTTGGTTCGGGTTCAGGTGGCTTGGGTAGTTGATTAGTTACAGGTCAAATAAGTTCGGATTGAACCAGAAGGACCTTAGAGTGGAGGTGGAGGTATAAAAAATTTTTTTTTTAAATTACGCTCAACTTCCCTCAACTGTTTTGGGCTTCCTGGTTGGCATCTGTTACTCTCTCTGTCTCCTCAGGGACGTCATGTGCTCGGGGTCATTGCTAAGGCCTGTGGTGACATGGGCCACCGTTATGACATCATGGCACTCAGCATACCCATGTGACAGCTGTGGCCCAATCACAGTCCTTAGTGGTAACCCCTGGCAAATGATGTCATCAGTAGAACAATGGATACCACAAAGAGGCCCAAAAGAGGTGAGGGAAGATGGGTGTAAATGTTTTTTTTTATTTTTTGACTCTTCCACTGGGCCTCCACCTATTATACTCTGAGATCTGAAGAGACCATTGCGTATAATAATTTACCGCAGATCGAGTCATTATATCAGCCTTACTCACATGTGATAGTCCATACCTCTGACAAGAGATGAAACCAGTAGACCATACTTACCATAGTACTCATCTCATATTAATGTGGGCAGAACTTTAGAGAACAGAAGAACAAACCACCAAGGGAATTTCCTTCCTCAGCTCTCACTCTCCTCATGGCCCATCTCTCCTGCCGATGAACCCTCTCAGTTGCCATATCCTTGGCTATCTCAATGTTCATATAGACAAATTCACATGCCTTCTATGTTTGGTTATTCGGTCAATGTCCACAGATGTGGTCTATGAGGTATAAGCCACAAGACTAAGAAGGATCTGTCATACCAAGGACTCTCCATAGGCCCTAATTTATAATGGAGACCCACAATGGTGTCCGTTGCTTTACTGGAAAAAATACTACTGAATGCTTCACGCAAATGTGAACTAAGTGTTACTGAGGCACAGGTAAGTCTATGTGACTTGGTGTACATAGACCTGTAGGCATCCTATATGGTAGCTTCTGCTGGTGACATAAGAGGACGGCTCTATCTGCTCCCTGTTGTTTATTAAACTTTAAAAGACCATTTGTGACTTTTTCATCACTTACATCAAACCAGTGGCAGAGCCTCGGGCTATGAGCAGTTCATCATTCACATCCGTCCCTTAATTTTTACCATACAGCCTGTCTGGCATATTCTCTATTCAGAATGTCTACTCTGTCTTTGAGCAAACATCTGTGGCTTAGCTACGACCAGGTGCAAACTAGTCCTAATACCTGAATTCCTGAGTTCATAATGTCAGATGTATACTGGTCAAAAGACAATTGCGAGCCTGGTTTTATGGGACTTAATATTCATGGCCTCTCCTTAGCATGGGCCATCAAGATCAGATTAATGGTGATCTAACTATCTACTTTGGCTTACTACACAGTGTACAGAGCCATCAATATCAGATCAATACAGGCCCAACTATCTGATTTGGATTGCTACACAGTGCACAGAGCCATCAATATCAGATCAATACAGAACCAACTATCTGATTTGGATCACTACTCAGTGTCCAGAGCCATCAATATCATGTCAATGGGGGTCCATCTATTTGAGTTGGACCGCTACTCATGGCACAGAGCTATCAATATCAGATTCATATGGGCCCAACTATCTGACTTGGATCGCTACTCAGTGTACAGAGCCATCAATATTAGATCAATACGGGCCCAACTATCTGATTTGGATTGCTACTCAGTGTACAGAGCAATCAATATCAGGTCAATGGGGGTCCATCTATTTGAGTTGGATTGCTACTCAATGTACAGAGCTATCAATATCAGATCAATACGGGCCCAACTATCTGATTTGGATCGCTACACAGTATACAGAGCCATCAATATCAGGTCAATGAGGGTCCATGTATTTTAGTTGGATCGCGTACACATAGCTAATTCTGGAAGAAGAGGAATCTAAAAAACAGCTGATCAATAGGGGTGTTGGATGTAGAACCCCCATCAGTATGACGCTAATGACCTAATCTAAGGATAGATCCTCCATATTAAAAGGCTTGAATGAACCTATGGACTAAAATATAGGTAATCTATCTTTGGCATACGTCATCAATGACAGAATATCAGGCTGTTGGCGTTGGATCTCCAACAAGCAGATATTATGACCCCAAATGCTCTTGGGACTAAAACCCCCTTTAAGCCTCGACATACCTCAAGGGAATCAACCACACAACCCAAAATATATAACCCTTAAACCGAGTAAAGACCTATCCTTTGTATTACTTTGTACCTTGATCTTTAATCCCATCTCCAGTGTGATACAATGTAACCTTGAGTTGTAACATTATAACTCTCCATGTTCTCAACATCTCGAGCGGCTGGATTGTATTTTTAAGCTTTGCTTTCCTTCTTTTTCAGCTCCTTTAGAGAAATGAATCCTTCAAGCAAACCACAATAGTATGGACAGCAGCCAGACCACCTGGGAATCGAACTAGGTTAAGTGTCTATCCCATAATTTAAAGGGAAGAAATGTTAAATTGCTATCACATGCATTTTTCTCTCCTTTGGCCCATTTGTGTAATATGTGGCAATTCAAAAGTGAATGTTCCCTGCCAGTGCCTATAAAATGTAAGACAAAGTTCTCTCCCTCGTGTTGTTCCCTGACACAGACGGACGTGTAAGAGGGGCCGGGGTTCCTTTGATCTGGTCTATTTTCATGATGCTTGCTTATATGCTGTGAATAACACCTCATAACCTTTCTCCCAAGTATCTCCGCTACTAACCTTTACCATAGCATCAGACCAAGCAGGGATAAAAAGTTACAAAAGTCTCTCCTTTGATGCTCGACGTACACCAAGTGCCAAATAGCCTCCGAGGGGCGCCGATATTACTATAAAACCTAGCACTTCCACTGAGGTGTGAAATTACATGTCCTAAAGACTGCAGGCAAATTAGAAATTACTTAAAAAAATATCTAATTTGGCCTCGCAATGTCATTGCTAACATGCGTCTGTGCCATAGGTCAGTACAGGAGCCCGGATCGTTTCACTGATTTCAGCTGAGATTTCAATGCAGCTCCAAAATGCAAGCTGTCCTAACATCAGACGGTTCCCCATGTAGGCGCGCTAAAAAAATTTGACCAATTTTCCAGAAGTGTTGAGAAAAAACTGCAATTTGGAAATGTATTTATAATAAATTTGGTTTGGTAAGATTAAACGGGTTGTAGAGGATTTTATTTTTCAATGAATAGTGTCCAACTTGTCCAAGGGTTGGACCTGGTATCACAATATAGTTCCATTGAGGACAAGGAGACAGTCTACAACCTGTAGACTGATGTCGAGCTTCTTCTGAAAGAGAGCAGCCATGTTTTTCCAGTCTGTGAAGCAGATATGAAGTGAGTGTCTCTTTAAAAAGATAATATAGTAAATGTTAGTCCATAACTTGTCCAATATCAAATAGTTAAAGGGGCTGTCTGTGATAAGACGACCTCATGGTGCCCTAGGGAGATAGCCTTTACTTTGGTCACCCCCAACCAAAATTTGTCTTGCTTGGGAAAGTTATGGCCAACCAGGCCGTTCCCCTGTAGTGATCATTAAAAGGCAAATGTAGTATTAAATGGGACCACCAGAATGGTAACCACTGGGAGTTCTGGTTTATAGCGGGTCCAAGGTGATACTGGTCTTTACAATGGTCATATGCCTAATAGGGTGTATTGATAGAAGTGATCTACATGAGACAACCCTATTCTTTGATTATTTATACAGGGTGCATGGTTAGCAGCCAGTTACACTCAGTATTTTGAGTGTGAGGGTGCCCAAAGTCTCCCCTGACACCATACCTGCCAGATGTTTCATGTACCTCTTCATCTCCGAAGCTTGTAGAATTTTGAATTGAGTTCTGGACTATAATAAAGGACAATTATGGAAACAACAATATGCACGCGACTTATTGTGCCGTCCAATGTGGGGTCGAACTTGACATGACATGCACTAGGATGATACTTGGAGTGACATCCGAGTGCATTCCATGATATTCTTACGTGGTGGGTTCTTTTCCAATAGATAATGAACCGTCACTCGGTGTTATGCTGGTGCTCGGAAATGGCCTCTCACCACCATATTAGTATAACCAAAGAAATTTCCGGCACTCAATGGGTATGCTTCCAAAGGTGAAAATTTATTTTAACAAAAAACGTTTCGGTCTAGAAGACCTTCGTCAGTTTGTCGGTAGGAGATATGAGTAGTAGGAAGCCAAATGTGGACATGTGGGAAATCCAGGCATCTTCATTTCCTGACGAAGGTCTTCTAGACCGAAACGTTTTTTGTTAAAATAAATTTTCACCTTTGGAAGCATACCCATTGAGTGCCGGAAATTTCTTTGGGTTCTTTTCCAATGATATGGAGCAGGATAGGACTTGTTCTATGTTCATCCGAATGGACCATCAGACGCCCAACCGGCTTAAAGTTTCATCATCTGGCTTGGTACATATTACATGGCCTAGCTTCTGTACTGATATCCTGTGTAGAGGTACCATGCAGGAACTAATGGACAAAGACTATTACAACGAGTACGCCATTGTGAGTTCTTCTGCTTTTCCTGGACTCTCCACACTACCACTACTGACCTCCCAGGTCTCAGTTCTGCTGTTTCCTTGTCTGTTCACCAACTTCTTCGCATGGCAACCACTGGACCAAAAGTCCTCAATGACTTTGTGCCCCTTGTCCTCCACCAGTGGTAGTTCAGCCAGGACCACTGAGAGAGCCGGTGACCAGCTACAATAGGAAAGCACATGCCTACAGTGGAAGCGAGGCTTCATGAT
This sequence comes from Leptodactylus fuscus, assembly GCF_031893055.1. Taxonomy (NCBI): domain Eukaryota; kingdom Metazoa; phylum Chordata; class Amphibia; order Anura; family Leptodactylidae; genus Leptodactylus; species Leptodactylus fuscus. The sequence continues at coordinate 82,826,572 of NC_134272.1, forward strand.
ACCATGACATTGGTGGGTAATGTCTTTATGTATCTCCAGACTTTTTGAGTTTCTTGGAATTTTGAAGCAAGATTATACAAAAAAGAAAACATAATACAACTCAAGGTCCATACAAAATAAGTAACGCTCTAGTAAATAGTTTGGGGTTCACTTGCCCTTTAACTACTACAATTCGCGGATATATTTGTAGCGTTCCAATCAGCCCTGTCTTAGTATTGAATTACCGTGCACGTTGTCGGTGACTTGCTATGTATTCCAACCAGTTACAGTATTTTGTATATCTTACAATCTTCAATTGAAGCATAAATTGCCCTTGCTTGAAAAGGATGCAGTGGCCAAGTATCGGTGGGAGAACGAACAGCCTGAGAGACAGCCCAACAGATGTCAACAGCACAGCCCGGGGAAATAGGAACAGATGGTGTAGAAGGCACTGAAGAGAAAAGATGAATGAGAGGTTGCATGTTAAGATGAAATGTTGATTTATATCTACAAAAATTAAGAATTAACCTGCATCAGATCAGCGTCCGCTAACATGTAAATCACAACCTCCATAGATCGCTGCCTCTTCGGGCTCCCGCCAGGTTACCAGTCTTAGTTACAAATAGCAAGCTGTTTCTGCAAGACTGGGAATAACTTATCTTTATATGTATATTGTAGTCATGAACGAGGGAACTAACTTCTAGTCATCTGCTCTATAGGTTGAAGCCATTACCGGGGACTGTCCTTCCTAAGAAGTTCATCAATAATTGACAGGAACCATCTTGTTGCCACCTGGCCACTCCAAAGCCAAAAAAAATCTCTTTTTTTCTATTCCAAAAGGAACTTCCATTTCCCTGGTTATAATTAGGAGCAATTGTATAATAGGAAGAAGATGCCAGATTAGAACTGTGCAAATTCTATAGGGGGCAGTGCGATGAGGTGGCTGAACCTTCAATGTTCTACAAGGCTACTGGTTGCGTCTTCTCATCTGAGCAACTATATAGTTTATAAGATGGTGACTACATAGGACATGAAAAGAGAATGTAATGATGTGGTACCCATGTGGTAAAAAATAATAACTCAACAGCACAATTCACCTATAGGAACCCCCAGGACTGCAGGTAGGGTCAAGATAGATGGCCCCAGATCTTAGGTAACCAAAACTGGTCCAGGATTCCCTTGTAGAGGTGGAACCAGATACAACTGAAATGGGTTGGAGATACATTTGCAATAGTCATTGACAATCGGAACGACCATATTAATTTAGATGAGTCGGGATTGTGGTCCTAATGGAGGTGAGGCACAACCTGTTATGTGTTTGGTTATATTCATGTGGCCATGTCAACTCTTGGTCTTCCTTTTTTCATAGACTCATTCAGTGGAAGAGACAGGTCCATGAAAAGAGATTCATGTTTCTGGTTCATCGCAACATGGTCTACCAGCATTTGACCATGAAGTCTGGTTGCCTGGATAGAGTCTTATTGTCAAACAGATGTAAGCATAGCCAAACAAGTCAAGTGTCAGGTAATGAGGTCAGGCAGGACCAGGAGGCAGTACCATGGAGTAGACGTGGTCAAGACATACCAATGGTCAGGTAATGGAGTCCACATTGAGCCAGAATGTGGTACTGTACATACTGAAGCCAGCACGGGAATGACGTGAGATGGCTTGGACAACGTGAAGTGCAGATACATTGAGTGCTCAGTAGTCTACAGTAGAAGGTATATGGTGCCACACTGACCAAGTTCTCTACTAAGGTCCCTGGAGACCCAGTTTATATTCTGTGCTCATATAAAAAAATATCCCATAAAACAAACCTCTTAGGTCAGCACTACACTGCGGAGATGAAAAGGACAAGAGGCTACCATAGGGATTGTAACTCTGTGATATACCGTACACAATGAGCAGTGATCTGGTCCCTTGTGATGTCCCGATATACATAATGTCCAGTTATGGGTTCACCAGATTGTCCTATAAGTATTGGTGGGATTTTATCTATTATTTATAGTGATATTTTCTTTTTTTTTTTATTTAGATTGACTTGATTTTTATCATGTACCTCTCCAATGGTCAGAAAAGTCTTTTTTTTATATAGAATTTTTGTGTTCCTTATATGTTCCTTGTAATCCAAACCGTCTCGTTCGCATCTGTGTCGGTATGAACGCATTTGCAAGCAGTGTGCCAGTGACAGCACACGGACTCCATAGACTATAATGGGGTCCGTGTGCTTGCCGCGAGATCTCCGCACGGGTCATGCGGACAGGAAAGTAGATTGTGAACTATTCCTGTCTACATGTTCTGTGCAGAGATTTCGCGGCAAGGACAATTTTTGAAAATTTTATGAAAATTGTAGGATTTGTCTTTTTTAAAAATAAAAAAGAGAGAGAAATGGCGACATAGAAAATAAAAATATAAAAAAATTCTTAAAAAAATATGTTTAACATAATAACCTGGTAAAAAAAAAAAGGTCATTTTCCGGTGACACATTCCCTTTAAGTCTGATAAGCCGCCTGTACATAGCGATGCTGATTATACCCGTGTCTAAATACCCGGAGTAGCAATTTAAGTTAATGTCCTTTTTCATGTATCTTTCCGTTCGCTCGTCCTCCCCTTCCATATCAGCTTCGAAAAAAAGTAACGTTAAATGTTTGTGCTGTTTGAAGTGCGGTAAAAATGATGTTTGCAGTAACAGATTGCTGTTTACGCGCCGTCAGCTGTGCTCGGCGATGAGCGGCTGCGTCCAAGCTACTCCTTTCTTAACTAATTAGCCATCTAATGTCAGGTATCCTGATGAAACCCGACTGAAATATACATTAAATCCTGAAAGCTGAACGGGATCCCCCCGTACGAAACCTGTCATCTACACAGAGCCCTGGAATTATGCACATGAGTAAGTGATCTTTGCATTTGATATTTTAATGGCCCGACATCAAAGTACTTTCTCCACAGTTTCCATGTCCATAAACGTATTCATCTTTTCCCTAAAGTTCATAATCTGAAGTTCTGTTCAGGTTACTCGCTGCAATAAACTCCAGCAGCTTCTAGCAGGAATATTCGGGAGTTTTTATAGGTAAAGCCTTAATAACTGTGAATGTCAAGGAGTCCATGTTTTAGATAGTTACATAATTAAAATGAGGCCTAATAAACTTAGGGATGAGGAAAGCAGCGGTGGCGAGTATAATGAGGCCGGAACATGAGAGCCGGGACTGAAGCATAAGATATACCCAGATATCTGGCAATGGAAATGATAGCCCGAGTATAGAGGCGTGGCATATTCCAATGCAATAGGAAGAATGCATGGCCATATATCTCAGATAGTTACCCCCTATCCATTGGATAAACGATGGGGTAATCGATGGGGCCCGAGTATAGAGGGGTGGCATATTCCACTGCAATAGGAAGAATGCATGGCAATATATCTCAAGTAGTTACCCTCTATCCATTGGATAGACGATGGGGTAATCGATGGGGCCCGAGTATAGAGGGGTGGCATATTCCACTGCAATCAGAAGAATGCATGGCAATATATCTCAGAAAGTTACCCCCTATCCATTGGATAGACGATTGGGTAATCGATGGGGCCCGAGTATAGAGGGGTGGAATATTCCACTGCAATAGGAAGAATGCATGGCCATATATCTCAGATAGTTACCCCCTATCCATTGGATAAACGATGGGGTAATCAATGGGGCCCGAGTATAGAGGGGTGGCATATTCCACTGCAATAGGAAGAATGCATGGCCATATATCTCAAGTAGTTACCCCCTATCCATTGGATAGACGATAGAGTAATCAATGGGGCCCCAGTTTAGAATAGAGCAACTGGTTGGAAAGTGCCCACTGCTCCATTCATTTACTCCATTTCTCATGATCAATGGGAATCCCAGTTCTGATCAACAAGTTATCCATTATCCTATAGTTAGGGGGTAACATGGTGTCATCTGACAAACCCTTAAACATCAGTGGTGGACATATCCCCTAAGTGACCAAGTCAACTTTACAAGGGTCTAGAGTCTGCAAAAAGGATTCTATGGCCATATGAGGTTGTAAAACAAGCATCCATCAACCTGATCACACTTTCCGTAGGTCTCTGATCTAGACCATTATCTATTTTATCCCAATCATTCTAGCACAGAGTCTACATGATCAAATGAGCTGCTCTCTGGTCTTCTGAATATGTACCAGGGATGTTCATGCCCACTCCATCACTGGTCTTGACCAAAACCTATTCACTGGCCTTGACCAACAGGCATTTCTAGCCCTGACTTCACCATCAGGAATGTTGTTATCAAGCCCTTCCTTACCCTTCACCACCAGAGATGTTCTTATCAATGACTTCACTGGCTTTGATCCCAAGGAATGTTCTGTTCAATCCCTTCACTGACCTTGAACACCAGGTATGTTCTTATGAACTCCTTCTCTGTCCCTGACCATCACGGATGTTCTAATCTACCCCTACACTGTCCCTGATCATCACTAGCCTTGCATAGATATATTCTTAGAAACCTCTTGACTGGCCTTGATCACTAGGGATGTTCTTATCAAATATTTCACTGGCCTTGACCACTATGGTGTACTTACAAACTCTTTCACTAGTGTTGACTACCAGGGATATCCTTATCAAACTTTTCACTGTCCTTGATCACCAGGGGTATTCTTATCTACTCCATCAATTGCCTTCACCATCAGGGATGTTCTTATCAACCTTGACCACCAGAGATGTGCCTATCAACTCCCTTCTTGGCAGAAACATGGTATTATCCATGGCTTAATCCTATGTAAATGAATGAGCAACCATGTACAATATAACTGGTCCAGAGCCATAGACTCTTAGCGACTTATCGACTGTCTAATCTAGACAACAGTATTGAGTAGGGGACAATGTATGAAGTCCATATAGACTCATAGGGCATAGAGGTGTGCAACATATCCTTCAACCAGGCTTTAACCAATATTCACACATCCCCATATAATCTGCTTTCATACCATTTCATTTTTCGTTACTTGCCAGCACATCAGGTCTTCATCCTTCACCTCCTTCCATCCTCCTCCCAATCTGTTACTCCAGGGCTTCCTAACCTGTGTTGTTTCTTCCAAGTCTCACGCCATCCGTTCCCTTCATAACAATATTAATGCAGTGTATCGGCCCATGTATGTAAACAATTATGTTCAGCTCCGAAGTTAAGAATAGACATTAAATATTAATATATTAATTAAGACATTTAGGCTTGAAATTAATTAAGGCATTAAATCAAATTAGAAGCTTGTGCAAACAAGAATTGTGGACACAGAAGTAACAACTCCTAAATAATAGAAGCTTAATATTCCAAGATTGACAGTAAGTCCCCCAGCCAGGAGATCCAGATATTAATATGAATACATTAAATACTGTATATATGGCATGGATAGGTTTATCACCTCTGCAACATTGGTAGCTCGTGATGCTCTTGGGCAGATGTTAAAGATGACATTCCACGGTGGGCATTATGGCATGGATACCACCATGGTACCATATAATGTCCACCGTACCGTATAATGTCCACCATGGACTGTCATCTTTAACATCTGCCCAAGAGTATCACAAGCTACCAATGTTCCAGAGGTGATAAACCTATCCATGCCATATATACCATGGATATGGTACCACCACTAGGCTACGGTCCATATTAGTTGGTTGATAGTTACCCTTGTAAGGTGATCTAATAAGTGCAAAGATGTTGGGAACCAAAGACTCTTGGTTATGAAAGGTCTTCACATGACCATTGGAGAAGGTGTGAGTTTTGGTTACATGAAGCAGGCAGAACAGGAGAAAGTGCCAAGATCTAGACCTGAAGTAGGGTGGAGAGACCAAGTTTTTGTGTAAGAAATAGGAAGAAGGTCAGAGCTCAGTCCATGAGGAAGGCTGCAGGAGAACGTTATGCCCAGTTACTACCAGAGTCAGTTCCACCATTGCACACTTTGCAAAAGAGAGGGAGACTTCCCTCCTACAGGTCCGACGGCTGTAAACAGGTATAGACTGTTTTTGAACTCTTCGTCTATGCTTCCAGTTTGTTTTTAGGAAACTTTCTCATATTATAACTTAAACATGTCTGTAGGTCTTACGGATATGGCAGGTATTTGGAGGCATACAGGATCCCAAAGTGTTCCTGGTGTTGAACTGGAGCATCCAAAAACCAGAGAATCCTCTGGTGGGCCCAGGTGCTAGCACAACAATTGTCCAGGAGAAGATGCCAAAATTGGAAGGATTCAATGGTCTATTTCCTAGGGGTTGTTAGAGGCTGGGCACCCAGAATTATTTTATGTGGAGGGCCCAAGGAACCTCAGTCCAACATTGCACCTAGGCACTCTGTAGGTTGCCAGTCTATAAAACAATAGCCCCATAATATGGTATTTTATAGAGATGGGCAAGCCTATTTGTTTTGAGCCTGGTTCAACCCGAATATTTCTGAAGATGTTCCACTTACAAATGAAGGTAAAGTAAGGCTCCATAGACTTCTATAAGCTCTGTATTCCATTTTCAGATTATACAAAGCATAATGCACATGAAGCCTTCTAAAGCCGTCTAGAAGTTGTAGGATCAGCCTTTTACCCCCCAAAAAAACTTCTATCTGGCCTATCGCGCAAATGTTCCAACAATGAGTGAAGGAATCCCTACAGGTACAGCGAGAATAAACTGGAGAGCGGCTCCAACTTTCAAAGTGATGACAGAATGGTATTTGAATTAGATTTGGAATATATTGCCCATTCTCTACACGTAGGCATTATTTTTCCAAGACAACAGTTTCTTTCCTATTCAGCAGCTTCAGCATCAACTTCACTTTCTCTCTCTAGACTGCAATTATATAAAAGTTATGCTTTGACGCTGTTACCACAGGCAAATAGCTACAGCGGATCAGCAGTCAAAATCTTCGAGCAAGTTAACAAGATTGCTTTTGTTTTCAGAAGGAATAGAGAAGGGAAATGATTTCACTTTGGAGAAATTATAAAAATAGTACAAATAATAATAATGATAATAATGATAATAATGATAATAATAATAATAATGATAATAATGATAATAATAATAATGATAATGATAATAATAATAAATAATAATAATAATATAATAATCAATAATAATAATACTACTAATAATAATAATTATAAAATAATAATAATAATAATAATAATAATAATAATAATAAATAATAGTAATAATAATACTAATAATAACAACACTAATAATAATAATAAAAACACAAATAACAATAATAATAATAATAATAATAATAATAATAATGTCTTTGCTCACATGTTGACTTGCTATAAGCATGTGTGACTGCTGCAGACATTCAATGGCCTCATTAGTGATGTCTCCAGTTATTTACAGCAATGCAATAAAGTGGCAGAGCATATGCTCAGTTCTTATAGTCATGGTCTTGCAGCCAGGGGCAATAGAGAACTGGGGTCTTTGGAGTTCCAGTGGTTCCACCCACAGTGGATAGGTGATACATTTTTCACGATGGCTTTAAAGAATGGCACAACTGCTGGTGCCAGTAATTTTGTGCAGTGACCTGGTGCCAATATACCATCCGCTGGCATACAAACAAAGGCCATTCACAGTCTCTGCACCTCCCTGATCTGCTCCTCCACTTCTCAGCATCTTAAAGGAATAGTTCACACACTGGATTACTCTTCCCAACCAACCCGTGATCACCTAGTATTATTTGAATCCTTTCTGCAAGGCACTGTGAGCCTGAGCAATATATGTCCCTAGCCTTACTAGTTCTTGCAATAGTTTCTCTGTTCTACATGTTGTTCATTCTTTCATGGGCTTGTGCCCCAACTCCATTATCCATCCTGGTTTGCTTGATTCTTGTTGTTGGCTTCTGTCTACTGCCCCTGACTTCTGCATCTAAGCTTCCAGCCTTGACCTTGGACTTATCTTCACAACACTTTTGCAGACCCTTTGTAGTGGTGTTGGCTAGCTGCCTCCTATACTGAGACCTCTGCTAAAGGATGCAAACTAGTGTAGAAGTTAAAAAAGGGGAGACTACTTAGATAGTGTCTCTCGGAGTAGCCCAAAGCCAAACTGGTTAGGTAACATAATGGTCCCACACTTGCTGACCACAATAACAGGTGAGACTTTTTATGACATGACCATGGCATCTCAGGGGTTTTATTATATATCGGGGTCAAGATTGACATTTGCGTTTGCGAAGGGGTACAAAAACTACTGATACTCACCTGTCGTGGGCTTAGCAGCAACTCTGGAGCTCTTCCAGTGGTGACTGAAGCCCTGTTCTGCAAGCCTCAATGCTAGGGCCTGTGATTGGGTCCCAGCGGTCACATGGAGTGCGTTGGATGTAATTACGTCATGGCGCTGGCATAATGACAGCTGGGTCCCAATCACAGGCTCCAGCATTGAGTCTTGGGAAACAGGGCCTCAGTCACTGCTGGAAGAGCTCTGGAGTGGATGCTAAGCCCAAGACAGGTGAGTATCAGAATTTTTTAAAAAATTTTTTAATCACTGCAGTGGGTGCCGAGGGGAACCCCTTGGATGCCGTGGTCATGTTTGACTGCAGGATCCCAGGGGTTAAACCTCCTGATCGGAGCTGTGCGATTCGTTACCACAAAGTGAAAGGAAATCTGGATTCAATGTGAATTGAATATTTTATCAAATTTGGATCAGTTTCGTCAGCTGTGATTCGCTCCTCTCTACTAGGTATTAAAAAAAAAAAAAAAAAAAAAAAATTCTATCTATTCTCATCCTATTTTTTATTATTATTCACTTGTGTTTTTCCAAGACAATAACAACATAAAAGGACTCCTGCTTTCTTTCGTAAAGAGCCAGGGAGGGAAGGATTGGAGCACATCCCTTTAAATTCATAATTTTGAGAGAGGAAAAACAAGACTAATCTCGTAGACAAAAGGCAACGAAACTCATTAAGGGGATTCTAAAAAAAAAAAAAAATTCAGAACCGATCATTTTATTTCCTGACGAGATATATCAGATTTAATTAGGTGAGCTGTGTTGATGGGGTGCAAAAACAAAAAAAAAAAAATTCAAAAAAGGTTTGGGTCCCATATAGACGGCATTTTCTCTCCCTGCGGCACGGCCGGTAATTGAGCATTTTAAGGGCATGAAAATGGAAGAATAGAGACTGCGCCTCAGACAAAAGCTTTCAACTAAAATTTATTTTGCTCTCCCACCAGGTGATTTTTTTTCTAAAATCATAACAGATATAAAGAAACAGCGAAAAGAGATCAGAGCGATAAAGAATACAAAGCGGGCCTAACCGGCGGCATTGTTGCATGAGACTAATCAAATGTATTTAGTCAGGCTCCTTTTTTTTTCAAGATAATCAATAGCTCTGCTTAAAACAATATCTCGTCTGCGAGGAAAACAGTTTTCGCTCAGCGTGAATCCTTAATAGCACGGCTTAAAACCCAGATGACACTTTTATACGATCAACTGGAATTTTTTTTATTTTTTCTGAATTTAAAAAAAAAATTATATAAAGAATATGAATATTCAATAACAGCAAATGAATAAAAGACTCGGAACCTGAGATGATTCCTAAAAGCGATAAAATCCTATTCAAAAAGTATGATGTGAACTTCGGCAACTTTTTGAATATTTCAAGGGTTTTTTTCAAGAAGGGTAGCCACTGTATATTTTCATATGAATAGTCACTAAATAAATAAATTAAAAAAAAAAAAAAAAAACTCAGGACCCAAGATGATTTCTAAGGCAATAAAACCTATTCAAAAAGTACAATATTAACTTCAGCAACTTTTTGAAAAAATTTTTTCAAGGGTTTTTTTTTTTTCAAGAAGGGTAGCCACTGTATATTTTCATATGAATAGTCACTAAATAAATAAATTAATTAATTAAAGAAAAAAAAAAAACTCAGGACCCGAGATGATTTCTAATGCAATAAAACCTATTCAAAAAGTACAATATTAACTTCAGCAACTTTTTGAATTTTTTTCAAGAATCTACAAATGGTGGCCATTGTGTAGAGTCATATGAATGTTTACTAATGGAAAATGAATAGAAGAGCCAGGACCTGAGATGATTTATGAAACAGAAAAACCTCTTCAAACAGAGTCAAAAAGTATAATGTTAATTTCAGCAACTTTTTGATTTTTTTTTTCACGTTTTTTTTTTTTTTTTTCAAGAAGGGTAGCCACTGTATATTTTCATATGAATAGTCACTAAATAAATAAATAAATAAATTAAAGAAAAAAAAAAAAAAAACTCAGGACCCGAGATGATTTCTAATGCAATAAAACCTATTCAAAAAGTACAATATTAACTTCAGCAACTTTTTGAATTTTTTTCAAGAATCTACAAATGGTGGCCATTGTGTAGAGTCATATGAATGTTTACTAATGGAAAATGAATAGAAGAGCCAGGACCTGAGATGATTTATGAAACAGAAAAACCTCTTCAAACAGAGTCAAAAAGTATAATGTTAATTTCAGCAACTTTTTGATTTTTTTTTTCACGGGTTTTTTTTTTTTTTTTCAAGAAGGGTAGCCACTGTATATTTTCATATGAATAGTCACTAAATAAATAAATAAATAAATTAAAGAAAAAAAAAAAAAAAAAACTCAGGACCCGAGATGATTTCTAATGCAATAAAACCTATTCAAAAAGTACAATATTAACTTCAGCAACTTTTTGAATTTTTTTCAAGAATCTACAAATGGTGGCCATTGTGTAGAGTCATATGAATGTTTACTAATGGAAAATGAATAGAAGAGCCAGGACCTGAGATGATTTATGAAACAGAAAAACCTCTTCAAACAGAGTCAAAAAGTATAATGTTAATTTCAGCAACTTTTTGATTTTTTTTTTCACGGGTTTTTTTTTTTTTTTCAAGAAGGGTAGCCACTGTATATTTTCATATGAATAGTCACTAAATAAATAAATAAATAAATTAAAGAAAAAAAAAAAAAAAAACTCAGGACCCGAGATGATTTCTAATGCAATAAAACCTATTCAAAAAGTACAATATTAACTTCAGCAACTTTTTGAATTTTTTTCAAGAATCTACAAATGGTGGCCATTGTGTAGAGTCATATGAATGTTTACTAATGGAAAATGAATAGAAGAGCCAGGACCTGAGATGATTTATGAAACAGAAAAACCTCTTCAAACAGAGTCAAAAAGTATAATGTTAATTTCAGCAACTTTTTGAATTTTTTTTTCACGGGGTTTTTTTTTTTCAAGAAGGGTAGCCACTAAATAAATAAATAAATAAATAAAAAAACTCAGAACCCGAGATGATTTCTAAGGCAATAAAACCTATTCAAAAAGGACAATATTAAAAATACATTCGGAATTAAAAAATATATTAACTTCAGCAACTTTTTGAATTTTTTTCAAGGATCTACAAATGGTGGCCATTGTGTATATAGTCCTATGAATGTTCACTAATGGCAAATGAATAAAAGAGCCAGGACCTGAGATGATTTGTGAAACAGAAAAACCTCTTCAGAGTCAAAAAGTATAATGTTAATTTCAGCAACTTTTTGAATTTTTTTTCAAGAATCTACAAATGGTGGCCATTGTATATAGTCATATGAATATTCACTAATGGCAAATGAATAAAAGACTCAAGACGTGAGAGGATTTATGAAGCAGATAAACCTATTCAAACAGATTCAAAAAGTATGATGTTAACTTTAACAACTTTTTGAATTTTTCAAGAATGGTAGCCATTGTATACTTTCATATGAATGGTCACTAATGCACATAAATAAAATTTAAAAAAAAACTCAGGACCTGAGATGTTGTCTAAAGAAATAAAACTTATTCAAAAAGATTCAAAATTATAGTATTAACTTCAACAACTTTTTGAATTTTTTTCAAGAATGGTAGCCATTGTATATTTTCATATGAATGGTCACTAATGGCAAATAAATAAGACTCAGGACTTGAGATGATTTATGAAGCAGATAAAACTTAGTCAAACAGATTCAAAAAGTGTAGTATTAACTTCAACAACTTTTTGAAATTTTTTCAAAGATTTTTCAAGAATGGTAACCATTGTATATTTTCATATGAATAGTCACTAATAGCAAACAGATTTAAAAAAAAAAAAAAACCTCAGGATTTGAGATGATGTCTAAAGAAATAAAACTTGTTCAAAAAGATTCAAAAGCTACAATATTAACTTCAGCAACTTTTTAAAAAAAATTTCAAGAATTTTTTCCCCTCAAATGGGGCAATTGGGATGAGCCTCATGGGTTTTTTTTTCCCTTCCCCTGGATGAACACTGTAGGGGATTGTAGGGTTATAGGTTGGCCTTGATGGACTGATGTCTTCATCCAACCTCATCTACTATGTATCTATGTAACTATGTAAGAATGATAGCCATTGTATATTTTCATATGAATATTCACTAACTGCAAATAAATAAAAGACTTAGAGATGAGCGAGTAGTATTCCATCGAGTAGGTATTCGAACGAATACTATGGTATTCAAAATACTCATACTCGATTGAATACTACTCTTATTTGCAGTAAAGATTCGATTCAGCGTTGATTGGCAGTGTATAGCATTCGGCAAATCAATGCTGGTTCTGCAGCAGGCTTGTCCTTGCTAGTCAGGAAAGCTGGCACCTTGCATTTATGCGGGAGCTGACTTTTTCTCATAGGAATGCATTGACCAGCGTTTATTGGCCGAATGCTATACAGTGTACAGCATTCGGCCAATCAATGCTGGTTCTGCCAGAGGCTCGTCCGTGAGAAGGCGGAGTCTAAGATCGGACCACAGCAGTCTCCATTATGGTCCGATCTTAGACTCCGCCTCGTCACAGACAAGCCTCCGGCAGAACCAGCATATACAGTGTATACAGTGCACAGCATTCGGCCAATCAATGCTGGTTCTGCAGGACGAGTAAGGGCCGGTTCATGCGGGCAGTGACGGGCAAGCACACTGGGCCCATTATATGCTATGGGGTCCGTGTGCTTAACTGTCCAGCACTTGCAGTTGCGCTGATATTCCATTCAGGGGGGTCCTCCTGTGGACTCCTTCTGGATGGGAGGCAAGCGCTAATGTGAACCGGCCCATAGTCTATGGGGTCCGTGCGCTTTAACTGCACAGCGCTCCTCCTAAACACTCTCCTCCTGCTACTCATGGACTTGGTGACTCTCCTTTAGTCGAATAGTGGTCTCCCCTGAAACGAGAATTTTCCCCCCATAGACTATAATGGGATTCGATATTCAATCGAGTAGTCGAATATTGAGGCTCTACTCGAAACGAATATCAAATCTCGAATATTTCACTACTCACTCATCTCTAAAAAGACTCATGACCTGAGATGATTTCTGAAGCAAAAAAATTTCAAAAATATTCAAAAAGTATATTAGCTTCAGCAATTTTTGAATTTTTTTTTTAAGGATATCCCATGATATATGGAAGAAGCAAAAAGAAAAAAAATTCTAAAATATTCAAATTACCTTCAGTAATTTTTTGGATTTTTTTTTAAGGATATCCCATCTCTATATGGAAGAAGGCTATTGATATATAAATTTTAACTACTTTAGACTTGTGACCTGAGATGTTTTCTGAGCCAGAAAAACCTATTCAAAAAGTTTCAAATACAATATTAATTTCAGTAACTTTTTGAATTTTTTTCTTTTAAAGAATATCCTTTCTACAAAGGAAACAATATTAATATTTTCATTCAACATGTCTTCTGTCCATACATTAAATGGAGGCCTGTATATACACACATCCTATTTAGAATAACCCTGTGGCTCAGAGTAGGTTAATCTCACTTGTCATAAATTTTTAAAAAAATCCAGATTACAAAGTTTGACAGAGAAAATATATAGCAAGAGCCGCGTCTGGAATAAATACAGCTGTACAGCTATAATTCTTAATAGTAATACCGAAGCCAAAATTTTGTTACATGCAAAATGGGATGCAAAGAATAGAGGGAGAAGAGGCCTAGTCACGTGGGTCACACCATCTAATGTTGGGTAAAGTTTGACTAAATGTGTATTTTTTGCATAAATCTACCGCGGAGGTGAAGGTAACAAGCTTTGCAATAAACTTTATTAAAGAAAAGTGCTCTTTTCCCTACTTCCTAGCCTTCTTCTGCTACTGATCAAATGTATACAATAGAAGTCTATGGAGAGGGGAGTATTTATAGTACTCAAATGCACTATAGAGAGACAAAACACGGATGAGTTGTCAGAAATTACTATCCAGCCTTCTCCTGAGTCCTGACAGAAGAGGCAGAGAGGTCAGGGGACCCCTAGGTCACCCTTAACCTCAATACAATTTTTTGATCTTCTTTGTGATTTCTTGTGCGTTTATTTTACTTATTACCCCTGCCCTCTGGTGCACTGGAGTGAGCAGATTTATAATACACCGCCTTCCTCTGTCAGAAAGGAAAGCATCACGGGAACAACAGGGATTCTATCGGGGAAATTTGATTAATACTTAGGGAACCATTAACAAGGGATATAAAGTTACTATTGATACATAACATTGAGCCTATTAATGGCTTGGCTGCGGATTCTGTTATCCCATGTATTGTGACCTTGATCTATACTGGATTCTATAGGAGAGGATTTCATTATTCAGGCAGTAAGCAGGGGCGTGAACAAGTCGTCATACCAGTCTGGGCCCATAGAGAGAAGGGACAGGTAAACGGTGCTATAATATATGGATGGGATGCGCTTGATGGTTACACAGTGGAACCCTAGCTGAGTTTGTGCACCAGAGCCTTTGGTTACGCCCCTGCTTACACCTGTCCCTTCTCTCTATGGGCCCAGACTGGCATGAAGACTTGTTCACGCCCCTGCTTACTGCCTGAATAATGCAATCCTCTCCTATAGAATCCAGTATAGATTAAGGTCACAATACATGGGATAACAGAATCCGCAGCCAAGCCATTAATAGACACAATGTTATGTATCAATAGTAACTTTATATATTAGCGACCCTGGGAATTGATGTATCAACATCCTGTGACATCACTACCCTCCAGTCATATCTATATAGTGATGTAACCCCTCTATGGATATACGCTGGGCTTTCTAGGCTGTTATATAGACATCATGTCCCTCTGTCAGTAGACTATTATTACTATATTATAATAATATACAATGATGGACATTTAAAATAACCTCGGCCATGTCTTCCCGACTGTCTTCCCCATTGCCTGGCTACTCGGAACCCTATTTTGGGACGCGGTTAGAAAGTTGGTGAAGCCAGGCACGGCCTGACAACGGTATTTACTGAGTAAACCTGTTATTCGCAGTCTACGTATAATGAAATGATCAGGTTTCTGTGTGCTCAGTGAGGGGAGAGCTATGTAAACCACACTTACACATCAACCCTATTCAGTCCTTTCTTACATTCACTTTCACTGTCACTGGAGAAACCTGCGGATTTTTCATGACGTGAAAGGCGAAAGACGAGGCGAATGCGTTCTATACAGTATGAATGGCAATCTTTTTGCATCTGTCAAAAATTTACATCTTAAAGACTCAATGATATACCCCGTTGTAATATTTGTGGTTTAGCATGTGGTCCCACAGATATAGCCCTGAGCTCAACATCGTCCAGTCTGTCTTGGAGGGCATGAAGAGTCAGACGGATTGGAGCAAGCAGAAGATCTGTGCATAGTTCTCCAAGTTCTGCAATTACCAAGAACTGATGGATGGCAAAGGGCAAAGATCAAATATTGATTTATATTTCTATATTCATTCTGTTCACTGGCAAAAATAAACTATTAACCCTTCTATTTCTGAAACCATTCCCACTGCGCAGCATTTTTTTTTTGCACCTGCCTAACACTTTTGGACTGTTTTTTATGGACGCCATCGATCACTGTGTTCTTCTTCAGGTCATGGGTGTAATAACTGCAGAATGTTAGGACACAATGACAATGAGTTCCGGCTTTATTAATATAGTAACACTAGAGGATAGATGTAGCAATATGTTATATATGTAGTCATATCCGCCTGGTCCCCAGCGCAGCGCTGTCTTGTGCCGCACAGTACCGCACCTCTCAGTATCACTAGAGGATAGATGTAGCAATATGTTATATATGTAGTTATAGTCGTATCCGCACGGTCCCCAGCGCAGCGCTGTCTTGTGCCGCACAGTACCGCACCTCTCAGTATCACTAGAGGATAGATGTAGCGATATGTTATATATGTAGTCATATCCGCCTGGTCCCCAGCGCAGCGCTGACTTGTGCCGCACAGTACCGCACCTCTCAGGATCACTAGAGGATAGATGTAGCGATATGTTATATATGTAGTTATAGTCGTATCTGTGCGGTCCCCAGGGCAGCGATGTCTTGTGCCGCACAGTACCGCACCTCTCAGTATCACTAGAGCATAGATGTAGCGATATGTTATATATGTAGTTATAGTCGTATCCGTGCGGTCCCCAGCGCAGCGCTGTCTTGTTCCGCACAGTACCGCACCTCTCAGGATCACTAGAGGATAGATGTAGCAATATGTTATATATGTAGTTATAGTCGTATCCGTGCGGTCCCCAGCGCAGCGCTGTCTTGTTCCGCACAGTACCGCACCTCTCAGGATCACTAGAGGATAGATGTAGCGATATGTTATATATGTAGTTATAGTCGTATCTGCACGGTCCCCAGCGCAGCGCTGTCTTGTGCCGCACCTCTCAGTATCACTAGAGGATAGATGTAGCAATATGTTATATATGTAGTTATAGATGTAGCAATATGTTATATATGTAGTTATAGTCTTTTCCGCACGGTCCCCAGCGCAGCGCTGTCTTGTGCCGCACAGTACCGCACCTCTCAGTAACACTAGAGCATAGATGTAGCGATATGTTATATATGTATAGTCGTATCCGCACGGTCCCCAGCGCAGTGCTGTCTTGTGCCGCACAGTACCGCACCTCTCAGGATCACTAGAGGATAGATGTAGCGATATGTTATATATGTAGTTATAGTCGTATCCGTGCGGTCCCCAGCGCAGCGATGTCTTGTGCCGCACAGTATCGCACCTCTCAGTATCACTAGAGGATAGATGTAGCAATATGTTATATATGTAGTTATAGTTGTATCCGCACGGTCCCCAGCGCAGCGCTGTCTTGTGCCGCACAGTATCGCACCTCTCAGTATCACTAGAGGATAGATGTAGCAATATGTTATATATATAGTTATAGTCGTATCCGTGCGGTCCCCAGCGCAGCGCTGTCTTGTGCCACACAGTACCGCACCTCTCAGGATCACTAGAGGATAGATGTAGCAATATGTTATATATATAGTTATAGTTGTATCCGCACGGTCCCCAGCGCAGCGCTGTCTTGTGCCGCACCTCTCAGGATCACTAGAGGATAGATGTAGCGATATGTTATATATGTAGTTATAGTCTTTTCCGCACGGTCCCCAGCGCAGCGCTGTCTTGTGTCGCACAGTACCGCACCTCTCAGTATCACTAGAGGATAGATGTAGCAATATGTTATATATGTAGTTATAGATGTAGCAATATGTTATATATGTAGTTATAGTTGTATTCGCACAGTCCCCAGCGCAGCGCTGTCTTGTGCCGCACAGTACCGCACCTCTCAGTAATAGTATTACTAGAGGATAGATGTAGCGATATGTTATATATATAGTTATAGTTGTATCCGCACGGTCCCCAGCGCAGCGCTGTCTTGTGTCGCACAGTATCGCACCTCTCAGTAATAGTATTACTAGAGGATAGATGTAGCGATATGTTATATATATAGTTATAGTTGTATCCGCACGGTCGCCAGCGCAGCGCTGTCTTGTGCCGCACAGTACCGCACCTCTCAGGATCACTAGAGGATAGATGTAGCAATATGTTATATATGTAGTTATAGATGTAGCGATATGTTATATATGTAGTTATAGTTGTATTCGCACAGTCCCCAGCGCAGCGCTGTCTTGTGCCGCACAGTACCGCACCTCTCAGTAATAGTATCACTAGAGGATAGATGTAGCGATATGTTATATATGTAGCTATAGTCGTATCCGCACGGTCCCCAGCGCAGCGCTGTCTTGTGCCGCACAGTACCGCACCTCTCAGGATCACTAGAGGATAGATGTAGCGATATGTTATATATGTATAGTCGTATCCGCACGGTCCCCAGCGCAGCGCTGTCTTGTGCCGCACCTCTCAGTATCACTAGAGGATAGATGTAGCGATATGTTATATATGTAGTTATAGTCTTTTCCGCACGGTCCCCAGCGCAGCGCTGTCTTGTGCCGCACAGTACCGCACCTCTCAGGATCACTAGAGGATAGATGTAGCAATATGTTATATATGTAGTTATAGATGTAGCGATATGTTATATATATAGTTATAGTTGTATCCGCACGGTCCCCAGCGCAGCGCTGTCTTGTGCCGCACAGTACCGCACCTCTCAGTAATAGTATCACTAGAGGATAGATGTAGCGATATGTTATATATGTAGCTATAGTCGTATCTGCACGGTCCCCAGCGCAGCGCTGTCTTGTGCCGCACAGTACCGCACCTCTCAGGATCACTAGAGGATAGATGTAGCAATATGTTATATATGTAGTTATAGATGTAGCAATATGTTATATATGTAGTTATAGATGTAGCGATATGTTATATATGTAGCTATAGTCGTATCTGCACGGTCCCCAGCGCAGCGCTGTCTTGTGCCGCACAGTACCGCACCTCTCAGTATCACTAGAGGATAGATGTAGCGATATGTTATATATGTAGTCATATCCGCCTGGTCCCCAGCGCAGCGCTGACTTGTGCCGCACAGTACCGCACCTCTCAGGATCACTAGAGGATAGATGTAGCGATATGTTATATATGTAGTTATAGTCGTATCTGTGCGGTCCCCAGGGCAGCGATGTCTTGTGCCGCACAGTACCGCACCTCTCAGTATCACTAGAGCATAGATGTAGCGATATGTTATATATGTAGTTATAGTCGTATCCGTGCGGTCCCCAGCGCAGCGCTGTCTTGTTCCGCACAGTACCGCACCTCTCAGGATCACTAGAGGATAGATGTAGCAATATGTTATATATGTAGTTATAGTCGTATCCGTGCGGTCCCCAGCGCAGCGCTGTCTTGTTCCGCACAGTACCGCACCTCTCAGGATCACTAGAGGATAGATGTAGCGATATGTTATATATGTAGTTATAGTCGTATCTGCACGGTCCCCAGCGCAGCGCTGTCTTGTGCCGCACCTCTCAGTATCACTAGAGGATAGATGTAGCAATATGTTATATATGTAGTTATAGATGTAGCAATATGTTATATATGTAGTTATAGTCTTTTCCGCACGGTCCCCAGCGCAGCGCTGTCTTGTGCCGCACAGTACCGCACCTCTCAGTAACACTAGAGCATAGATGTAGCGATATGTTATATATGTATAGTCGTATCCGCACGGTCCCCAGCGCAGTGCTGTCTTGTGCCGCACAGTACCGCACCTCTCAGGATCACTAGAGGATAGATGTAGCGATATGTTATATATGTAGTTATAGTCGTATCCGTGCGGTCCCCAGCGCAGCGATGTCTTGTGCCGCACAGTATCGCACCTCTCAGTATCACTAGAGGATAGATGTAGCAATATGTTATATATGTAGTTATAGTTGTATCCGCACGGTCCCCAGCGCAGCGCTGTCTTGTGCCGCACAGTATCGCACCTCTCAGTATCACTAGAGGATAGATGTAGCAATATGTTATATATATAGTTATAGTCGTATCCGTGCGGTCCCCAGCGCAGCGCTGTCTTGTGCCACACAGTACCGCACCTCTCAGGATCACTAGAGGATAGATGTAGCAATATGTTATATATATAGTTATAGTTGTATCCGCACGGTCCCCAGCGCAGCGCTGTCTTGTGCCGCACCTCTCAGGATCACTAGAGGATAGATGTAGCGATATGTTATATATGTAGTTATAGTCTTTTCCGCACGGTCCCCAGCGCAGCGCTGTCTTGTGTCGCACAGTACCGCACCTCTCAGTATCACTAGAGGATAGATGTAGCAATATGTTATATATGTAGTTATAGATGTAGCAATATGTTATATATGTAGTTATAGTTGTATTCGCACAGTCCCCAGCGCAGCGCTGTCTTGTGCCGCACAGTACCGCACCTCTCAGTAATAGTATTACTAGAGGATAGATGTAGCGATATGTTATATATATAGTTATAGTTGTATCCGCACGGTCCCCAGCGCAGCGCTGTCTTGTGTCGCACAGTATCGCACCTCTCAGTAATAGTATTACTAGAGGATAGATGTAGCGATATGTTATATATATAGTTATAGTTGTATCCGCACGGTCGCCAGCGCAGCGCTGTCTTGTGCCGCACAGTACCGCACCTCTCAGGATCACTAGAGGATAGATGTAGCAATATGTTATATATGTAGTTATAGATGTAGCGATATGTTATATATGTAGTTATAGTTGTATTCGCACAGTCCCCAGCGCAGCGCTGTCTTGTGCCGCACAGTACCGCACCTCTCAGTAATAGTATCACTAGAGGATAGATGTAGCGATATGTTATATATGTAGCTATAGTCGTATCCGCACGGTCCCCAGCGCAGCGCTGTCTTGTGCCGCACAGTACCGCACCTCTCAGGATCACTAGAGGATAGATGTAGCGATATGTTATATATGTATAGTCGTATCCGCACGGTCCCCAGCGCAGCGCTGTCTTGTGCCGCACCTCTCAGTATCACTAGAGGATAGATGTAGCGATATGTTATATATGTAGTTATAGTCTTTTCCGCACGGTCCCCAGCGCAGCGCTGTCTTGTGCCGCACAGTACCGCACCTCTCAGGATCACTAGAGGATAGATGTAGCAATATGTTATATATGTAGTTATAGATGTAGCGATATGTTATATATATAGTTATAGTTGTATCCGCACGGTCCCCAGCGCAGCGCTGTCTTGTGCCGCACAGTACCGCACCTCTCAGTAATAGTATCACTAGAGGATAGATGTAGCGATATGTTATATATGTAGCTATAGTCGTATCTGCACGGTCCCCAGCGCAGCGCTGTCTTGTGCCGCACAGTACCGCACCTCTCAGGATCACTAGAGGATAGATGTAGCAATATGTTATATATGTAGTTATAGATGTAGCAATATGTTATATATGTAGTTATAGATGTAGCGATATGTTATATATGTAGCTATAGTCGTATCTGCACGGTCCCCAGCGCAGCGCTGTCTTGTGTCGCACAGTATCGCACCTCTCAGTAATAGTATTACTAGAGGATAGATGTAGCGATATGTTATATATATAGTTATAGTTGTATCCGCACGGTCGCCAGCGCAGCGATGTCTTGTGCTGCACAGTACCGCACCTCTCAGTATCACTAGAGGATAGATGTAGCGATATGTTATATATATAGTTATAGTTGTATCCGCACGGTCCCCAGCGCAGTGCTGTCTTGTGCCGCACAGTACCGCACCTCTCAGTATCACTAGAGGATAGATGTAGCGATATGTTATATATATAGTTATAGTTGTATCCGCACGGTCCCCAGCGCAGCGCTGTCTTGTGCCGCACAGTACCGCACCTCTCAGTATCACTAGAGGATAGATGTAGCGATATGTTATATATATAGTTATAGTTGTATCCGCACGGTCCCCAGCGCAGCGATGTCTTGTGCCGCACAGTACCGCACCTCTCAGCAACAGTAATTTAAACCTTTCCCTTTTTGTAACACACTAAACCGTCATAACCTGTCTTTTCCCATTTAGTTTAACCTACAACCACCACATACTGATTTGGCTGTGTGTGTGGCTCTCTCTATAGCCATTTATTACTCTCCTCGACTCCTGAAATTCTGTTTGCAATTTAAGGCCACAAATTAGAAGCGCAAGTCATCTGTTTCATATAATCCCCTGTCAGGAATGAAAACACATTTTAGAGTTGTTCACCAAGCAGTCCCGTTCAGCCTCGCAGATAGTTTAACCAGTTCTCTGCTCCTACGAGGGAGAGCGTTGCGTTCTTCTGAGACTGAAACCTGCGAGAAAAAGAAGAAAAAACTGTTTTTAAAAAGAAACAAATTGTTATAAAGTATCGGTAACGGCAGGAGGGGCGGCTATAGGGCCCAGCAGTCAGTGGGGGCCCTGCTCAACTGAGAAATAAGGGATGTTTCATGGTCTTAAAGGAATTTTCTGGGCTAGATAGTTCATGACCATGATGGGTAACCTTTAAGTAAGAACATCTTTCTGGTTTAGTCTATGGTCAGATCTGAATATGTGGAGGTCAGAAGAAATAGTGGTCGGCTGGACTACTGTCAATGAATAAGAATCTAAGGTTAAAACCAAATTAAAGAGGATCTATCACCACCTCACGCTATTGTCAAGGCACCGCTCCAGTGATTCTGGCATAGTTGGAATTTTTTCTCTAGCTCCCACCACTCCTGAGCAATCACTGCTGTTAGTTTTGGTTCCTAATACCCTAACTAAACTCCCTAATGTCATGTGGGTGGTGTCAGGCAGGAACAGCAATGGGTGCGACTCAGAACTCCCAATCAGAGGCAGACAATGCAAGAGCTCTGAGTATCACCCCCTTGCCTGCTCCGGCGTGACATCACCCACTTGACATTAGGGAGTCTAGTTAGGATATTAGGAACCAAAACTAGCAGCAGTGATTTCTCAGGAGTGGTGGGAGTAAAAATTCCAACTGTGCCAGAATCAGGATGGCAAGACCATGGTATGATGGAGTTGGTGAAAGGTCCTCTTTAAAGTTGGATGAGACTGGTATCATATTATCTAATGCCTAAACCAGACATATAGGAAAGTTGTAATGTATCCAAATAATCCATAACTGGCCTTCCATAAATGTGGGATTGGGGGTGCACCGTCCAGACTCTCCAATCATCAGGATCAGTGGTACCCCCCTTTAATAATGACAGCCAATGCCAACAGCTGAGCCATGTGTCTCTCGATTTTAGTAGAGGCTTCGCAGCTGAACGTGCCGTAAAATGCGCCTTTGAGAGCGTCGACTTGCCCTGTGTCTAGAAGATACTCACAATTTAATAACTGTCCCTCTCGTGATGTTCATAAAACGCGTAAGGAATGTGATTAAATCAGTCAGCGACTGGCCGTGACTTCCGCTGAACCGTCTTAACTTTGTCACTTTAAATCAATTAACCTCGTACTTGACTTTATATTGGAAAGGGCGATTTGCCTAGTAGAGCAAATGAGTTCCTGCGACGTCCAGGACCCTGCCAAAAATAACATCTCAGCTCCGCGATTCCAGCAGCGTTTTACGACTGTTACCTGTTCATAGTCATATCTGCCAAGCCAAGTGAATCCTTTCTAGTTCACGCTGTAACCCGAGGAGGATTATTGACTATGGAAAAGATAATACAAGGGAACAAAAGAATATGACAATCCAAGAACTGATCCCGGGTTTATAACCTGCGCTTTATGTCCTATGATCAATAGCTATAGTATTAAATTTTTAGTGTTATCCAACTCCTTGGCTCGTGTGACCGGCATGATAAGTGGCTTTATAGCACGAAACCTCTCTGTAGTTTATTGCACTGACCTCTCCATATAGGAATAACACATGGAATGAGAAGAATACTTGACCCCTGAACAGTAAAGTTCCATAACCAATCATTGTTTGCTCTAGATTTTGGGGGGGATTTGCATATATTTAGTAGCAATTGTGAGAAGACCTTGGCCATAGATTCATGGACTCAAACACAAGGACATGGCCATCAAGATCTCTGTAAGGTTGATGTGACCTTGTTTCCTGATTTATGCTCTTGATGTCTTTAGTAATAAACTGCAATGGGATTCTTCACCTTTAATATCATACTGTTTCATTTCATGAAATATTTTCTATTTTATGATGATACAGAGATCCAAATCCCCTGCACGAACGTCAGTCATAAAATGTGTTGTCTGAGCTACCAGTAGAGGGAGCTCAGGAGCTAAATGCATACTGGTTATACATTGATGTCCATTATAAAGCAGTACACAATAAGCTCCCCCTAGTGGTAACCAAAGACAATTACAATTCTATCATTGAAGTTTAGGGCATTTGGAGCTGAGTATCAGTTACATTATTCTTCTTAGCTATAAACATATTATTGTGAAAGATTATTGACATTGTGTATATATAAAAAGTGGCTAGGGAAACATTCAACCAATAGCACAATTTATTACAAGTTTTCAAATTTCTGCCACCACTAGGGGGAGCTTAGATGCTAAATGCATACTGCACTTCAATGCACTAGCAGAATATCTATAGACTCCCCTTAGTGGTACACTAAGTGGTTCTGGAGATAGACCGTGGGTCATGGAGCAGACCCTATTGACTTGTATGGGAGAGTTTTCTAGGCCAGCTCTGTGACCTATGTAGAGGGGAGTAGATAAGATGTGACATCACCTATTGTGACTGGTGGATTCTGCATCTTATCTACCTATACTGAGATCCTCAGTGAGCTGTAAGTCAAGTGACTGCTGCAAAGTGGCTTAGTGGCCAGAGTCAGAATTTTTTTTAAAAAAGCTAAAAACTTAGACAATGAAAAAAAAAAATTATTGTATTTATATAAAACATGATTAAAAAATAGATTATTTTTTGGCCACATTCCCTTTAATACTATGTAACAAAGGTTTGTGAAGTCAGTAACACAACAATACACCTTTAACTGCTCTATAGATACATGTAGCAAAGAATTCTGGACCAAAAGATAACATATGAAGTGATAGGGTTGGGGGTCCAATGAGCAGGGGGTGGGCAAGACGTCTTCTCCTGGTGAGATTTGCGAGAAGCTCTTTCCATCTCACTATGTAAGCCTAAATCCTAAAACCTAGAATATCTGTTGACACTTCAGAAGCCGAGACGTCTTGTATGTAAAATAGAGCAAACTACCTTCTTGTGTTCGAGCTCTTGCAATATTGAAAGACTACCTGGAATCCCTTTCACTTCTCCCTTGTGGGTATCCTAATGTGTCAGGATTCCCTGCTGCATGAAGCTTTTAACCTTACTCCTACAACAGATCTTCTTTTCATCTTCCTTATTCTTTCAGGTTTTTCTCATCTCCCCTCCAGGGATGATAATGAACTGCGAGCGTCTAGTGGAGAAAGCGGCGTCCTCAGGCTGAGGTTGTGGCGCTTGTTAGATACCTGCACTAAATGGCTGCTTTTCATCTGTTCCTCGGATGTTGACTGCGCTCTTTAAGACGGCTGCTCAGAACCTCGGCCCGACTTCTTTTCATTTATTTGATTAGCAGAAAGAAATATCAAAAAACGCTGTTTTCATCCGTCGCTTATTATCGCTTAATCCGCGCGCCTCGTAATTGCTTGTTATTGAAAAGTAATATTTAGATTTGCATCAAAAGGAAGAAGAAATTGCAGTTTCACCGTTTCCTCTAAGTTGCAGACTAGGGGGGTCTTCTCCATTACTGTTGTCGATCTACTGTGTATCCAACACCTTGCATGTAGGGTCTACCTCACCTGGGGGACGGTAGAAGTCATGGACCCCCAACTATCAGATGTTGGGGGGGAGTTTGATTGGAATTCTTAATAATATAGAGTAAATATTGTAAATTAAAATCCATGTAATGTGATAGTGTTACATATAGCGAATTTATATGATGATGTCACTCCTCAAGTTGTCCTCCTTGCACTAGGAAAGAGGACCTTTCACCACCTCCATCAATTTCAACCCTTTGCAGCCTTCAATAGTCGTCGCCCTGCTGATTCCGGCGCAGTTGGAATTTTTTCTCTAGCTCTCACCGTTCCTGAGCAATCACTGCTCTTAGTCTCAGCTCTAATTAGTGTCTCTAATATCAGGTGGGCGGTCCCAGACTACCTGTTCCAGCTCAGGACCGCCCACCTGAGAGTAGTTAGTCTAATCACCAAATTGCATGCTGAACTAACAGCACTAATTGCTCAGGAACGGTTGGGGCTAGAGAGAAAATTCCAACTGTGGCAGAATCAGTGAAGCGGCAACTATTGAAGGGTGCAACGAGTTGGAGTTGATAGTGGTTGTGAAGAGTGCTCCTTAAAGGGATTGAATAATATTAAGGAAAATGTCCTGTAAGGGTAAGTTCATATTTTCACTGCACATTTACAGATATCCAAATCTGAACCAAATCATGCAGATTTAGGTTTTCCTGTAAAAAAAAAAAAAAAAAAAAAAAGGGATCTGCTGCAAAATCTGCCATACTTTGTTACTTTCTGATTGATTGTGCACTTTTTGTCCCCCATTGAAGTTGTAAAACTTGAAAGAAATCCGGGCTCGATCTGCTACAGAATTGATCTTGCTGCAAATTTAAGAATCTGAACTACAGGTCAATGGAAAGAATTCAGAAGTGCGTGAGTGATATTGGTCAAATCTCACGTTTCCATCCAGTGGGGCCACACCATGAGAGTATCCCCCGTTCTGCCAGACTTTATCCTTCCAAGTGTTTAGCTTGATTTTGACCACCTTGTCCAACCATGTAATGTGTACTGGGCCCAACTTGGACTTGGCATATTTGTGCATTACATAGACCATTACATTTAATGCATTATTAGGGCCCCTCCAGTCTCGAGGGCCTCAGAGCGACCACACCCCTGGATTGTTTGGGTGTAGTTGTAGGGATAAGAGGGGTAACACATGACATTGACCTTAACGTTTTAGCTTTTTCGTTTTGCTCCTCTGTCGCGTCTGGAATATAAATCTTCGGAGTAAAGCCGGTGAGAGGAACATGAGGGGTTAATTACATATAAATAAACAGAAATGGCGTTTTATTTGTCACATGTCACTTTCTATAAACAGATTACGCCACGAACAAGAAGAAGCGGGTGAGGAGTGTTATTATTAACCCCTTGTGCGCAACTCCAAAGATGAAAAATTCCCATAAAAATTTGGCATTTGGTAGATTTTCAGATTCCGTTTTGAAAATTCTTAACCACGAGGGGCCAGAGGAGGCGTCGGTTGTTACCCGCATCATTTCTTAAGGCAGGATCTTAAAGGGAATGTGTCATCATAAAATTAATATTTAATCTTAATAAAAAATAATTCTTAATTTATATATATAAGTAGTATAACCTGCAGTATTCACTCTGGCCACTAAGCCTAATGATAGACTGACACTTGCCAATTCTGTAGGGGGTTTCTTTGTAGTAGTCACTTCTTTTACATGACAGGTAGGATTATGATAGAAGATAACACCTCTATAGATAACACCACTGACCCATCATTACACCATTATTGACAATAGATGATGTCACAGCTTATCTTCTCCTCCTCCCTGTCTAGAAAACTCTCCCACAGACCTCAATGAGTTGGTTCCAGTCCATTGCTGCCGATGTCCACAAGACTGCTGTAAAGCATATCACTAAATGCTGTTATCAGATCAGAGAAGAGGCTCAGGTAAGATGGCCGCCTCATAATCATGTAATTATGTGATAATTTTACTAAAACAGCACCAAACCTCTCTAGGGGTTGCGTCTGGTATTGCATTCAATGCAATGAGTTGGAGCCGCACTACCACACAGAGCCTGAGGACAAGTGTGGCGCTGTTTATTGAAAAAAGCAGCCATGTTTTTTGCAAAAGGGAGATAATATTGACTCTACAATTGCCATTTAAAGTGGCAGAAGTCCCTTAATGCTGCCATTTGTACTATTTCCAGGGAAAATAAGATGAAATGTGAATTAATATGGAGGACACGAGCAATAACCTCTTACATAGTCGTATAGGATAATGTATAGCCAATCCAGAATTCTAGTATCATATGAGAGTTTACAGCTCTGCAGGAGGAAACACAAAGGAATAGATGAGCGGGAGGTAGCCAAATGATGTGACATGTCCCCGAGGGTCCGACTGCAGAGGTGCTAGACCATACTGCACTCAGGAGCCGCTAATGTGGTGGGGGCTTCATGTATAGCGCGCTATAGATGGAGGGCGACGTACAGCGATCAGATGGAAATGGACGATGAATAAACTCTACGCATGGGAAAATGAGACTGAAGTGTAAGCATCGATTAATGGTATAGAAGGAAACTCCGAACATGTATTTCTTAAAGGGATCCTCAGTTGCTTTAAATTACCAGTGGGCACAGTTTTCAATGTCTATCCGTTGGGTGCCACGACAATAATTTCCCATGTGCCCCCTCATAAGAGGTAAGTGTGGACATATGGAGCAATGATACTCACAAAGCAACCCAAGTAATTGCATTGGCCCCTAGAGAATCGGGGGCTCCCCACTGACCCTGACCCTGCACCGACCTGCAGCTTGTTTCTTTTTTATTATCTTTTGGATTATTGCAATAGGTAATGGCTAATATTTATTACGACTCACCTCTCCGCTCCTGGCTACTCCGAGCTATCCCAACATGGAGTCCTGATGCTATTGACAAATGGACGTCATACTGTATGGGGCACTAAAGAAATATTATACTGTATGTGGGGGCACTGAGGTGTTATACTGTTTGTTGGTATTAAGGGAGCATTATATTGTGTGTGGGGGCATTAGGTGGCAGTATACTGTGGGTAGGAACATTAAGGGAGCATTATACTATGTGTTCAAGTGTTGGGTATAGGATGGTAAACAATAGCTACTTACCATAGTCTGTCCCTCTAGACCAGGGGTGGGCAATTAATTTTCCATGGGGCCACATGAGAAATTGTAACGGTTCTAGAGGGCCATGCGAGTCGCGGAAAATTTAGCTCCACCCACTTCGCTGCTGACTCCGCCCATTCTCCATCATTTTTCCATGTTCCCCACAAAGTAAAATCCTCCTACAGTCACCCTAACATTATACACCCCCACATTATAACGTTTCCCTCCAAATATCCCACAGTATTAAGTCCCTGTCCTGGTGCCCCAGTATAAACCAGCAGAAACTAGAGGGGACATTAAACTGGGGGCAACTAGAGGCAGACATGTCCCCCTCCAGCTACCCCCCATGGTTTAATATCCTCCTTGAGCTGCCCCAGTTTAATGTCACCCTCCATCTGCCCCCTAGTTTAATGTCCCCACTACATGTGCATTAAGTTTAACTGCCCCCCTACATCTGCCCCTAGTTCCCCCCTCTTGCTCACACATGCTGTCTCTTCTCTCTATCATCCAGCAGCCCCCATTGCCGGCAGCTTGCAGAAAGCACACAGGCCCGTGTGGCTCCGCCCACTAATGAGTCATGAGTTCAGCCCTGGTTGGTCCCATCCCTTCTTCCGGTGGGTGGCAGGATGCTCCTCCCCTAAGGATTTTGAGAAAAGTGGTCAAGAGAGAATTGTCCCGAGGAGGAGTAACCAAACACAATGCCCTTGTGTCCTGCCCCATGATGGGCGGGGGCGGATCCTGTTCCATACTATGTAAATCATCTAAAATACATTTCCCCCTAAAATTTCCCATCCCAGACTCGAGCGTCTTGCTCTCCGGTTTTGGAGGGCGCATCTTCCTGGAGCTTCATCCATCAGTATGAGATATTTTAGTGTTTAATGGCCCATAAATACATTTTCAATAAGGATATCAAGTGCAAGGTTGTTTGTAATAAGTCACCACCAAATCTCCGAGCCTTAGACGTCGCTTTCCCAAACGCATTTGCAAACCTAAATGAAAATGTTTTAATGCTCTTACGATTTTTCTTGCGTAGAAGACATAAAGTATCCGGAAATGCTTCTAGATTTTGTAGTAATTCTTCTTCTTTGGAGCAGAATATGAATTATGAGCGCCAACGACACGTGCTGATTTTTTTTTTTTTTCTTAAATGAACACAACGCTGAAGCCATTGTGAGCGTAAATTGACCTACAAGAAATCTGACAGCTTTATAGACTCATGCCTCTGATTGAAATGTTGAGAAATCTTTTGGCAATTTTCCCAGACATCCAGGTAGAACAGTCAGTTCACTGATTATGCTAACGAAAACAATCTGGCTTTACACAAACGCACCTCAGGCCTACCCAAGTGTGAAGACCCCATCAATGTGCCAGATGAAGAGAGAGACCTACTTACCACCGCACAGCTAAGTGACAAGACTTCATGAGATACCGGCAGCCATGTTAATGCAGCGCGCCAACAAATCACCCTCCAAATAGTAGAGCGGGAAGCGCTGTATAGAAACTGTACATGGAGTCATGTAGCCGTGCTGAGTGTGTCATCTGTCTCAAGTCATGGAAAAATCAGGATGGGAACTGCTGCGTCACAATGTATCGCCAAGAAATCTGTTACATTCCAATACATTACTAATGGAATGTAAGACCATAAAAGTAACACTCCATCTCATATAGTGCTGTTACCTTGTAGAGCTGGAGTTCCTGGGTTTGAATCCATCTTAGGACATCATCAGGAGCTTCTATGCTCTCCGCATGTCGGCAGGGGTTTCCTCCGGGTACTCTGTTTACTTCTTCGACATTCCAAAACAAAGAATATAGATGGTGAGGCCTCTATGGGACAGTGCGGACAATATCTGTAATACCCTGTGGAATATAATGTAAGAAAAAAATAAAATATTAGGAAATAAGTAAATATCTATCTATCTATCTATCTATCTATCTATCTATCTCCTATCTATCTATCTATCTATCTATCTATCTATCTATCTATCTATCTATCTCCTATCTATCTATCTATCTCTCTATCTCTCTATCTCTCTCTATCTATCTGTCTATCTATCTCTATTATCTGTTATTGTTTCTGGTTCCAATAAAAAATAGTAGTCCATCCATGTACAAGATGCTAGCGAATGCATAATTTTTTAATTTAATCTAATCGATTTATCTACATATGTATCTATCCTTCTAGCTATTTACTTATCTCAGATCTCTCAATTATCAAAAATATAGTGAAACTTCAAAAAGCCCCCCCCCAAAAAAGGCCCCCCATTATCTATCTATTATCTATCTATCTATCTATCTATCTATCTATCTATCTATCTATTATCTATCTATCTATCTATTATCTATCTATCTATCTATCTCCTATCTATCTATCTATCTATCTATCTATCTATCTATCTATCTATCATCTATCTATCTATCTATCTATCTATCTATCATCTATCTATCTCCTATCTATCTATCTATCTATCTATCATCTATCTATCTCCTTATCTATCTATCTATCTATCTATCTATCTATCTATCTATCTATCTATCTATCTATCTATTATCTATCTATCTATCTATTTATCTCCTATCTATCTATCTATTTATCTCCTATCTATCTATCTATCTATCTATCTATTTATCTTTCTTTTATTCTACCTATTTATCTCGCTCAGTGCTTCATATGGAAATGCCCCCCATTTATGTTGCAGTGAAGCTGGGTTCACACCTGCACCCGGATTCCGTTCCCCATTCTGCTGGAAAATGTGGAGAGAAAACTCCTGACACCAGATCTTCTCTCTCCGCATTTTTCGGGCAGAATCTATTATAGTGCATTGGTTTTCCGTTTTTTGGATTCGCAAATGGAGCTGATCAATGGACCTAGTGTAAAGGGAGAACCCCTGTAAGACTCATTTTACACCCACTTCTTGTGTCTCTACATTGAAGGGTCGATAATACCTATTTTACATTGAAGTCTCAGGATCTCAATATTTTCATCTCATGTCTATCACCTTATAGAGTCCAGACTGTTTACTTTAAATTCACACTAGAGTTCAACTTTCTGATCTCCAGGTCTGCTTGGGGACTTGAAAAATGGAAACCTAATCCCCAGACCCCACAGATTAAACTGGGGTCCGCCAGGTTTTCACCCGAAAAATGTGGAAAAATCCAAAGAAAAAAGTCCTGCTTTCAGAGTGAACCGAGCCTTAGGTTTGGTAGACTGGATACAATTGTAGCAAAGTTTTGATTTAACAATTGGCATCTAAAGATAAACAATGTATCTTCTTCCCTTCCTATTCACTGACAGCTAGTAGAGATCTTGACAGTGTATGTATCATTAAGTAGGGATTATGCTGTATAATATCAAGAAGTTCTGTCAGTCTTAAAGGTGGCCAGATTGGGATTATACAGGTAGTGGCTGTGCGATTATGTAACCATGAGATAGGACATATGCCCCTTTAAATCTGATGGCGGGTTGGCGTGGCCTGCGAACCCCTCCTGAAGCCGCACACCCTGCAGACCGCACTATAATTACTCGCACATGTGGGATTGATTATTAACAAGTACATAAAATACATCCAAGCGCTGAGCTCTAAATAAGATTTAATGGAATTTTCAGGGCAAACGCTTTTACTAAATTTGACTCCTCTGTTATTGAATCCAGTCCATGACCAGGACTCACCTTACTGGGACTTCTAGTTCAGCAACAACTTGTTTAAAAGGGAGTGTGTCAGCAGAATCCAGAAAGAGAGGCTAGGGCACCCGAATCACACAGTACTTTTCCCTTGTGAATCACTGCATCCATTGCCTAAATATCACTGGTTTTATCAATATGCAAATAAGATCTTTGAAGCAATGACGGTGTTGACGCTTATCTCTTTGGAGCAATGGTAATGCCCTCAATGCATCAAAGAGGTGATATGCATATTGACAAAAATATGATGTCAGTAAAGGAGGTGGCGATTCACAAGGGGAAAACACTGTATGATTCAGTAGAACTTAACTGATATACTGGTTCTGGTGACAGTAACCTATCTATCTGCAGGGCTGGGGTGATATGCTGGTTCTGGTGACGCTAACCTATCTGCAGGGCTGGGGTGATATGCTGGTTCTGGTGACAGCAACCTATCTATCTGCAGGGCTGGGGTGATATGCTGGTTCTGGTGATACTAACCTATCTATCTGCAGGGCTGGGGTGATATGCTGGTTCTGGTGATACTAACCTATCTATCTGCAGGGCTGGGGTGATATGCTGGGTCTGGTGACACTAACCTATCTATCTGCAGGGCTGGGGTGATATGCTGGTTCTGGTGACACTAACCTATCTATCTGCAGGGCTGGGGTGATATGCTGGTCTGGTGACAGTAACCTATCTATCTGCAGGGCTGGGGTGATATGCTGGTTCTGGTGACAGCAACCTATCTATCTGCAGGGCTGGGGTGATATGCTGGTTCTGGTGACAGCAACCTATCTATCTGCAGGGCTGGGGTGATATGCTGGTTCTGGTGATACTAACCTATCTATCTGCAGGGCTGGGGTGATATGCTGGTACTGGTGACAGTAACCTATCTATCTGCAGGACTGGGGTGATATGCTGGTTCTGGTGATACTAACCTATCTATCTGCAGGGCTGGGGTGATATGCTGGTTCTGGTGATACTAACCTATCTATCTGCAGGGCTGGGGTGATATGCTGGGGTCTGGTGACACTAACCTATCTATCTGCAGGGCTGGGGTGATATGCTGGTTCTGGTGACAGTAACCTATCTATCTGCAGGGCTGGGGTGATATGCTGGTCTGGTGACAGTAACCTATCTATCTGCAGGGCTGGGGTGATATGCTAGTTCTGGTGACAGTAACCTATCTATCTGCAGGACTGGGGTGATATGCTGGTTCTGGTGACAGTAACCTATCTATCTGCAGGACTGGGGTGGTATGCTGGTTCTGGGGACACTAACCTATCTATCTGCAGGGCTGGGGCGATATGCTGGTTCTGGTGACAGTAACTTATCTATCTGCAGGACTGGGGTGATATGCTGGTTCTGGTGACAGTAACCTATCTATCTGCAGGGCTGGGGCGATATGCTGGTTCTGGTGACAGTAACCTATCTATCTGCAGGGCTGGGTTGATATGCTGGTTCTGGTGACAGTAACCTATCTATCTGCAGGTCTGGGGTGATATGCTGGTTCTGGTGACAGTAACCTATCTATCTGCAGGGCTGGGGTGATATGCTGGTTCTGGTGACAGTAACCTATCTATCTGCAGGGCTGGGGTGATATGCTGGTTCTGGTGTTACTAACCTATCTTTCTCTAGCTCCCACCATTCCTGAGCAATCATATCTGTTGCTCAGGAATGGTAGGAGCTCTGTTGCCTAATCTCAGCCAAATCCTTTGAAGAGGTTTTCCTCTTTATACAAATCCTACTTCTTAGAAGGGTCCCTTCACAATGAGCAGATCACATGATGGATCCCAACGATCAGCTCTTATCTGAAGGCTTGGCAGTAAGGGTTCAGTTTCCCTACAGCACCACCACAGGAGGAATAAGGCATTACACCATGTTCCTATCCTATTAATAACACAATATTCAGTGCATGTGCAATATAATCCCCCTGTATGGATTGCACAAAATTTTCCTCTAGCAGGTAACCTGTCACTGCCGGGCTCTAGGGGCTCCCTGCTTTGGTGGTCATCGGGCGTAATATGATATCGGGGGTTATTACGAACGCCAAACCATCGCTCACGCTGCCTCTTAGCGAATTCTTTAAAATACCATGACATCAATTTCTGCAATGCTTTAATTATTTCTCTCCCTGGAATGTTTTCAGATGTGACTCACTCCATTGGAAAATTGTAATATGGATGTTTTAACATGAGGCTTGGGTGGGGCGTCGATGGGTTCTAGAGCGTGGTTATTAAACCAATTAAATGCAATGTTAGGGGACGCTTTGCCTAGCAACTAACTGGAACCATCTCCAGGCAGGCAGGGGTTAAGGTATAATTGGTGAAACGCTCCGAGTCATTGACCGGAGGGGCAGGAAGTGATATCATGTAGGATCGGTACTACTAGGCTTCATAATAGCGCCACGTGTTAGGTAAGTCTTGCAAATTTTTTTTTTTTTTTTATTAATTATTTTGCCACGGTTAACATAGAAACCAAACTCGTTACCAGTCTAAGGATTATGTCATGGCCTCCAAATAGTGTAATCTTATCGACATGAGCAGATTGGACCAAATGTCCGCCTTGTAAACTTACATCACCGCAGGACAGGACTATTATTGTAGTGAGTCAGACTCCGGGCCCATTCATGACTGCAGACTTCACGCGTGATGGTATTTTATGGATCTTTAGGGGATTGGAAGGATAGAAAAGAAGAATTTCGCAGTAAGGAAAGTGAGACATAGAGGAAAGGAGACATCCGGGTCTGCAGAAAGACGTTCTTGTGGTCCCCCATCACTTGACAGCGTATCCCTTTGGCCCATCCTCCTATACATGGCTTCCTAATGTTTGGCAGATTCATACTCTCTTTATGGAGGGGTAATAGGGCCAATCGGAGCTGGGGCCCATTACTATGTAGAACTTCAAAAAGTCACACGGTACATACTGTATACCCTTGACTTGACAATGCCAGGGCTCACGAAACGTTCAACTTGACTTGCCTTGGCTTGGCTTCCTAATAAAGGTATAACTAGAAGCTCCTAAGACCCAATGCAAAATCTATAATGGGGCCCCTACTAACCGTGTGTTATTTAGAATAGTGGTATGTTTTATGGGGCCCCCTTAATCTTCCAGGGCTCAGTAGCGACTGCTGCACCCCATATAGCGACTGCTTCACCCTGAGAGTTCCTAATGCTGCTCGGGTTCCTCCTGCCTTTATGGAAGGGAGATAGGGCCAAATCTGAGCTAGGGCCCATCTCTACACAGACCCTAAAAAATACAGGGGCTCTCTCTATGGTACATACAGTATATATATATATATATATATATATATATATATATATATATATATATATATATATATATATCCTTAACACCCCATGCACATGACCAAGTGTGCGTCTAGGATTCCGTCTATGGGGTTGTATAATTTTGAAGGTTTCCTACTCATGAACCACGTTTGAATGTTGGGGTCTCTTCCATTGTGGTGTCCAGTGAAGGTCCCCCCCATTCACTGCAGGCCTCACCCAGCCACCTGAATGATATCAGAGGCCTCTGAAGCTTGTAACTAGGCCTCATGGTCACATTCAGGAGGCTCGAAGAGGTTCGAAGAGGACGGAGATCTGCACCAGACACCACGATGGAGGATTTCTTCTGCTGAAAGTGGCCACGTCCATTAAGGGGCACCACTGCTATGAAGGTGGGTACGATGGTTAGGAAGGTAGTACGCTCAGGATCTTGGACTCTAACGCAGAATATGTAATGGGGCCCCCATTTGCCATGTGTTATCTGTAATACTGGTGTTTTCTTATGTTATAGAGAGGCCTTTGGGAACCCTGAGATCCAGGGCCAGTATAGATTGCTACCTCTGTACCCCTGGCCCCTGTTGGTATGTATATACCACCCACATATAAGCCATATAATACCCACATATATGGCAGGACAAAAGGTTTCCCAGCCAAATGTTGACCCAACATTACATGCCTCCACCAGCACCTTCCTATAGGGCATTCTGGTGCCATCTGTGCGGCATACGCGCACCCAGCTATCCGCATAATGTAACACCTGACTCATCAGACCCGGCAGCCATCTTCTATTGCTCCATTTTAGGTGCTCGTATGCCCATTGCAGTGGACAGGGGTCAGCATGGATGCTGTGGCCAGTTTGTGGTTTGCGGCCCAATGCCCTGCGAGTACTGACACCTTTATATAACTTTTTGTACTTCAGTAGATGTTCCTTGGGTTTGCACCAGACGGCATATCCTTCACATGCTATATATATCAATGAACCTTGGACACCCATGACCCTGTCGTTGGTTTACTGATTGTCCTTCATAATTTGGCCCTTGGGAAAATCACTCAGATCCTTGCGCTTGCTCATCTTTCCTGCTTCCAATATATCAACTTAAAGAACTGATGGTTCACTAGCATAGAAGCACAGATGCAATAGTGCAACACCAGCACTACATAGTGTACAGAGCCTTGTGCTTCCTACTCTATCACAAATCAGCTGATCGGTAGGCTTGTCCGATGTTGGGCCCCCACCAGATGTTGGCCCCTCGCCGGTCCCATATTGATGACCTATTCTAAGGATAAATGAAGTCATGGGCAACCTTTATGTAAGATTGCAAAAACATAGCTACTGTTTTCTAAAAGAGCACCACACCAGTCCGGAGGTTATGAGTGATATTCAATTAAATAGAGTTGAGCTGCAATACCGGACACATCCTGAGGACAGGTGTGGCGCTGTGTCAGGATGAAATGTTTTTCTAATCCTAAACTTGCACCGGTTCGGAGGAACGGTTGTGTATTAGTGGCCTCCACAAGTGAAAGAAGTCCACCTATTGTGACCAGTTGGTGGTATGATGGGAGTGGTAGTCAGGGGGTAATCAGATTAGCTGTGTCCTGTCCCTAAAGGGCAGTGGCGTTCACACCGTGCGCCTCATCTCTGCTGACTGACATTTAGCCCGCTCGCTGAAAACCGCTCGCTCAACTTTGCATGTGCTGGGTGTTAGGAGTGACAAGTAACAGAGAGAGGATAATGCGGAGTTTTCATTGTGTTCTCAGAACCCTCTTCCCTATTTAATGGCTCATAGGCGGCTGTCAGCGAGCGCGGAGCCAAATACGAGTCGTACGCTTCAAAAACTACTGGCAGCTGACAAATTCCTTGCTCAATTTCTGCACAGGAATGATCTGGCAGATTTGCTCAATGGGTAAGGAATGGAAAAAGCGGGGAGAGCGGCCAAAGGTTTGAAAAGGTTATATCATGGCTTAATTGCTTTCTATCGCACGTATCTGGGAGTCCAAGTTTCCTTCCCATTCCATTTGCTTGATGGGCGATTCCCTGAACGTCGCAGTCACGGAAGACGCTTGTACCGATGAGAATCAGGTTGCATTTTTTTTTGTTCCCTCGCTGGAGTGCAACATAAAATCAAACTGATTTGGAAAGGACACATAACATTGTATGTGATGAGCGTTCTGCAGCATGAATAGAATGCCAGAACTGCAGTTAAAACTGACACTTTCTACCAAAGATATCTCAAAGGCTCGTAACGATTTGTGGGTCTTTGAGATTTGTGAGTGGATGAGAATGGGAGTCAAATGTTGGGAGACTTTGAATTGAGAAGTCAGGTAGTGCAGAACATAACTATAGTGTCTGTCATATAGTGGATAGATAGATAGATAGATAGATAGATAGATAGATAGATAGATAGATAGGAGATAGATAGATAGATTCATAGATAGATAGATAGATAGATAGATAGATAGATAGATAGATAGGAGATAGATAGATAGATAGATAGATAGATAGATAGGAGATAGATAGATAGATAGATAGATAGATAGATAGATAGATATGAGATAGATAGATAGATAGATAGATAGATAGATAGATAGATAGGAGATAGATAGATAGATAGATAGATAGATAGATAGATAGATAGATAGATAGGAGATAGATAGATAGATAGATAGATAGATAGGAGATAGATAGATAGATAGATAGATAGATAGGAGATAGATAGATAGATAGATAGATAGATAGATGATAGATAGATAGATAGATAGATAGATAGATAGATAGATAGATAGGAGATAGTTAGATAGATAGATAGATAGATAGATAGATAGATGATAGATAGATAGATAGATAGATAGATAGATAGATAGATAGATAGATAGATAGATAGATAGATAGAGTTAGATATGAGATAGATAGATAGATAGATAGATAGATAGATAGATAGATAGATAGATAGATAGATAGATAGGAGATAGATAGATAGATAGATAGATAGATAGATAGATAGATAGATGATAGATAGATAGATAGATAGATAGATAGATAGATAGATAGGAGATAGATAGATAGATAGATAGATAGATAGGAGATAGATAGATAGATAGATAGATAGATAGATAGATAGGAGATAGATAGATAGATAGATGATAGATAGATGATAGATAGATAGATAGATAGATAGATAGATAGATAGATAGATAGATAGAGTTAGATATGAGATAGATAGATAGATAGATAGATAGATAGATAGATAGATGATAGATAGATAGATAGATAGATAGATAGATAGATAGATAGATGATAGATAGATAGATAGATAGATAATAGACTATAAATAGATACATTTTATATATAAATCTTAACAACTGTATCTATATCCTGACTATCCTATACATTTATATATTGCACCGATCTCCGTTATTTAACACATTTAAGAAAATCAGATTTTTTATTTTCCAGGTTTTTACGATCATCATATTATTGAAAAAAAAATGTAGGTTATTGAATATAAACCCATTTGGGACTTGCACCAGTTTTTGTCTGAGCAGCGAAGGCATTTAGTAATTGGACCTCAGTGATAGAAATGCCTGCAGGATATTGCACGTGGCGGTAAGCCTAGATAAAGAGTAACACCTTGTGTCAGTACGCACTGCCATAGCCGCAGGCACACAACCTGAATTACCTGGCACGGTGTGATCGCAGAGGTGATCCCTGCCCCGGGATCCTGAATATGTTAATGTAAATATGTGTAAATATCTCTCACCTGCCGGATAATAACCGCTCGCACATCCTCTCCATAATGACGGATGAATATTAATCACCGCTAATGACTAAAGTATATATGCGCTGAGGGAGTCGTGTATAGGAGGGAATTACAATAAATTATCAACTTCAA
Source organism: Leptodactylus fuscus (assembly GCF_031893055.1). NCBI lineage: Eukaryota > Metazoa > Chordata > Amphibia > Anura > Leptodactylidae > Leptodactylus > Leptodactylus fuscus. The sequence goes on from NC_134272.1 coordinate 82,865,931, forward strand.
TGTCATTGCTCTTCACAGTACACAAGGAATATTTTCTGGATTTTCCGGAGACGTCAACCTGTTTTTTTTTGTTTTGGACTTGCATTAACACAGTCACATAAAAAGTCTGCTGTGAAAACCACTGCAAAAGCCAAATCTGATATTTTCCTGGAAAATCCCATCCACAGAATGCATGTTCTTATCATTGTTACTAAATAATACAAGAAAAGAAAATCTTTGTGTCCTCCCTTAAGATCATGCACAGAGCACTTTCCTCTCTAGCAGCTATGTATATACAGAATACATTTTTTGTGAATAGAATGCAAGAATAAGTACAGTAAAGAATGACACCAAGGAAGGTTTCACAGAAGGCAGGCTATAGGGCACTGATGGCGAGACTTTTAGAGACCGAGTGCCCAAACTGCAACTCAAAACCCACTAATATATCACAAAGTGCCAATTTAACCTTAATAATGTGTGGATCCACAATTGCACACAATTACAGACCTGCAAAATATGGTCATACAAATGGGGCTTTATAGAGCTTTCTGCTCCACTGTGACCCCCACACAGTCCAATCTGCATCACAGTGACCCCCACACAGTACAATATGCTCCACAGTGGCCCCCACACAGTACAATCTGATGCACAGTGGCCCCCACACAGTAAAATCTGCTCCACAGTGACCCCCACACAGTATAATCTGCTACACAGTGGTCTCCCCACACAGTACAATTTGCTCCACGGTGGTCCCCACACAGTATAATCTGTTCCATGGATGGGTGCCCAGAGAGAAGGCTCTGAGTGCCACCTCTGGCACCCATGCCATAGGTTTGCCATCACAGCTATAGGGTGACAGTGACAGTGGTCCCAGAGCAGATACAAAAGGTATACTGCCCTATCACTAGTATTATATATGTCATATGGTATGGGGTACCCTGGTATAGATTTTGCATTGGGCCCAAACAGAGGTATAACTTGAAGCTCCTTAGCCCCCCCCCCCCTTCCCCCCATGCAAGATCTATATCTACCTTGTGCAATTTAGACTAGTGTTATAGCTTATGACCTTCGGGACCCCCCAGGATCCAATCCCCACTAGTGACTATTACCTCTGTACCCCTATAGCTATGACCCTGGGCACAGAAGTTTCACTTCAAATCCCTAAATAGAGGCTGAACTTGAAGCTCCTGGGCCCCACAGCAAAATCTATAAGAGGATCCCAATGCAGCTTACAAAAATTATCTTTAGGGTGATAGGGGTTCAAAGGTTGCAGTTGGGACCTTCTGTCTGAGGAGGCCCAAATCCCCCACTGCCTCACCTAAGGGGTCCCTGGTAAAGATTTTGCATTGGGGTCCAGAGACTTTAGCAATTAAACACTTGGTTCACCAAAACCCTAAAAAGGGTGGCCAAACTAGAAGGAGATCCTCGTCTCTAGATACCATTGTCTTTTATGGTCACCCATGTATTTGAATGGACGCCATGCAATACCACCTTCCGCCTGAAGTGGCCGCTGCAAAAGAAAAGTGCAGATCACTGATCATCATCACCAAGAAGGTTCTTATTTAGATACAATGGGAGAAAAACTTTATACAGTGAGAAATTTCATGTACGAGGTTTTGTAAAGGGTGAATTGTCCCTTACATCATAATTTATGGGATAATATGTCAAAACTTGACGGGCCGATTTCCTAAATGTCTCTGATGTCAGAGTTCTGTAGCTGAGTCTACTTGGCATGCATCAGCTATGTAAACAAGATCTCCAGGTGCTTGACATATCTCAATACTCAAAAGAGGAAACCGGAATCTCCCGGCCGCCGCTGTCTTCTGCTCACCTTCCTTCTTCCAGTATTCATGGACCATGGCCGGCTGCGGAGAGGGACATATTCAGACCTAGAACAGCTGGTTGTAATACAAATTACACACATTTATAAAGGTTAAACGTCAAGGTTATTCCCCAAAGAGTTTTCCCTGTTGGACTTCTAAGCCCTGATAGAGCCGCGCCGGTCGGAAACCTTGTAAATAATAAGTCATTTCCTGGTAGATTAATGGATATTACGCTGGATATGGAGGCAAAGACTTTTGTACCTGTTATAAGTGCGGGAACTAAAGTTGGCCCTATCCCTCAATAGCTGCCAGGCAAGGATCGGTCAAACACCTAACACACATTAGATGGCCACCTTAGAAGGAGTCTGTCACCCAAACCCAGCATATCAGTCAGTGCCGCCATTGCAGAGATATCAGTCTTTTTTCTTGATATGGAAATTAACTTTTTGGAGCACCAAGGGCATGGGAACTTACCATTATGGAGCTACAGAACTTCCCTCATTGCTCCAAAAAGCTCATTTACATATTGATTAATACAGTGATATCTTTGGGAAAGACAGCGATTCACAAGGGGAAAATAGCATTTGATTCAGGTGACAGTAACCTATCTAACTGCAGGACTGGGGTGATATGCTGGTTCTGGTGACAGTAACCTATCTATCTGCAGGGCTGGGTGATATGCTGGTTCTGGTGACAGTAACCTATCTAACTGCAGGACTGGGGTGATATGCTGGTTCTGGTGACAGTAACCTATCTATCTGCAGGGCTGGGGTGATATGCTGGTTCTGGTGACACTAACCTATCTATCTGCAGGGCTGGGGTGATATGCTGGTTCTGGTGACAGTAACCTATCTATCTGCAGGGCTGGGGTGATATGCTGGTTCTGGTGACACTAACCTATCTATCTGCAGGGCTGGGGTGATATGCTGGTTCTGGTGACACTAACCTATCTATCTGCAGGACTGGGGTGATATGCTGGTTCTGGTGACACTAACCTATCTATCTGCAGGACTGGGGTGATATGCTGGTTCTGGTGACACTAACCTATCTATCTGCAGGGCTGGGGTGATATGCTGGTTCTGGTGACAGTAACCTATCTATCTGCAGGGCTGGGGTGATATGCTGGTTCTGGTGACAGTAACCTATCTATCTGCAGGGCTGGGTGATATGCTGGTTCTGGTGACACTAACCTATCTATCTGCAGGACTGGGGTGATATGCTGATTCTGGTGACACTAACCTATCTATCTGCAGGGCTGGGGTGATATGCTGGTTCTGGTGACAGTAACCTATCTATCTGCAAGGCTGGGGTGATATGCTGGTTCTGGTGACACTAACCTATCTATCTGCAGGGCTGGGGTGATATTCTGGTTCTGGTGATACTAACCTATCTATCTGCAGGGCTGGGGTGATATGCTGGTTCTGGTGACAGTAACCTATCTATCTGCAGGGCTGGGGTGATATGCTGGTTCTGGTGACACTAACCTATCTATCTGCAGGACTGGGGTGATATGCTGGTTCTGGTGACAGTAACCTATCTATCTGCAGGGCTGGGATGATATGCTGGGTCTGGTGACAGTAACCTATCTATCTGCAGGGCTGGGGTGATATGCTGGTTCTGGTGACAGTAACCTATCTATCTGCAGGGCTGGGGTGATATGCTGGTTCTGGTGACAGTAACCTATCTATCTGCAGGACTGGGGTGATATGCTGGTTCTGGTGACAGTAACCTATCTATCTGCAGGGCTGGGATGATATGCTGGGTCTGGTGACACTAACCTATCTATCTGCAGGACTGGGGTGATATGCTGGTTCTGGTGACAGTAACCTATCTATCTGCAGGGCTGGGGTGATATGCTGGGTCTGGTGACACTAACCTATCTATCTGCAGGACTGGGGTGATATGCTGGTTCTGGTGATACTAACCTATCTATCTGCAGAGCTGAGTTAAATAAGATATGGCTAGCTCCTTTGGTAGATTCGGCAGCACCGGCAGATACACCCCTATGGTGGTGGAACTATAATATATAATGCTTCCGGTTGAGACTAAAACCAATCTTGCCAGGGTCGCTCATCTGTATCTACTATACTGGCATTGGGGCAACCTGGGAAATGTAGTTTTGCAATATGTGGCAGGTCATGGATTGGCGAGCGCGGCATTAGATGGTGATTATGATGATATAGACATAATAATAACACCCTTTACATGCCGAATCCCTCATATCCTATAGCAAACAATTCCCCATGGCAGTTCATGCCCCTGTGCAGTGCCGCGTTTCAGGGTGACAGATATTCCATAGCACGGTGCACCACCTGCCTGCACTCCATTTATTACAATTAACAATCAATGACGATCAGAACTTCCTCAGACAAGAATATATTGTTTGTTAGTGAAACTCGACAAATGGAGATTTCACCTTTCTCCCCTTGAATAAAAATGACACGTCTTTGAGAAGGAATTATTTTTACATTGCTGGGGATTTCAGCAGCTTCTGCCAGTAACAGTGATTTACTCCTTGGGTATTTTCCGCTTTTAACAAGCTAGAGATGCAAATAGCTTCATCTTTGTCACTCATGAGACGCCTAAGCCTTAAAGGAAAGTGCTAGTCTTATTAACCTACGGGGGCGCGTCACCTATAACACAATTACCTGATAATATAAGAGTGGGCTGCAATGCCTGGATGCACATCTGAAGGAGGAGTGAAATATCAGCAGAAGAAAGAAATCCAGGCACAATAGAGGCCTGTAGGATTGGAGACCACAATGGAGTCCTGGAGGATCGGAGACCAGAATGGAGTCCTGGAGGATTGGAGACCACAATGGAGTCCTGGAGGATCAGAGACCACAATGTAGCCTTGTAGGATCAGAGACCACAATGGAGCCTTGTAGGATCAGAGACCACAATGGAGTCCTGCAGGATCGAGAGACCACAATGGAGTCCTGTAGGGTTGGAGACCACAATGGAGTCCTGGAGGATCGGAGACCACAATGGAGTCCTGGAGGATTGGAGACTACAATGGAGTCCTGGAGGATCGGAGACCACAATGGAGTCCTGCAGGATTGAGAGACCACAATGGAGTCTTGTAGGATCAGAGACCACAATGGAGTCCTGTAGAATCGGAGACCACAATGGAGTCCTGTAGGATCGGAGACCACAATGGAGTCCTGGAGGATCGGAGACCACAATGGAGTCCTGGAGGATTGGAGACTACAATGGAGTCCTGGAGGATCGGAGACCACAATGGAGTCTTGTACAATCAGATACCACAATGGAGTCCTGTAGGATCTGAGACCACAATGGTGTCCTGTAGGGTCGGAAACCACAATGGAGTCCTGGACGATCGGAGACCACAATGGAGTCTTATAGAATCAGAGACCCCAATGGAGTCCTGGACGATCGGAGACCACAATGGAGACCTGTAGGGTCGGAGACCACAATGGAGTCCTGGAGGATCTGAGACCACAATGGAGTCCTGTAGGATCAGAGACCACAATGGAGTCCTGGAGGATCAGAGACCACAATGCAGTCCTTTAGGGTTGGAGATCACAATGGAGTCTTGTAGAATCAGAGATTACAATGGAGTCCTGGAGGATCGGAGACCACAATGGAGTCTTGTAGGATCAGAAACCACAATGGAGTCCTGTATGGTCGGAGACCACAATGGAGTCCTCGAGGATCAGAGACCACAATGGAGTCCTGTAGGATCAGAGACCACAATGGAGTCCTGGAGGATCAGAAACCACAATGCAGTCCTTTAGGGTCAGAGACCACAATGGAGTCCTGGAGGATCAGAGATCACAATGGAGTCCTGGAGGATCGGAGACCACAATGGAGTCCTGTAGGATCTGAGACCACAATGGAGTCCTGTAGGATTGGAGACCACAATGGAGTCCTGGAGGATCGGAGACCACAATGGAGTCCTGGAGGATCAGAGACCACAATGCAGTCCTTTAAGGTCGGAGACCACAATGGAGTCTTGTAGGATCAGAGACCACAATGGAGTCCTGGAGGATCGGAGACTACAATGGAATCTTGTAGGATCAGAGACCACAATGGAGTCCTGTAGGGCCGGAGACCACAATGGAGTCCTGGAGGATCGGAGACCACAATGGAGTCCTGGAGGATCGGAGACGACAATGGAGTCCTGGAGGATCGGAGACCACAATGCAGTCCTGGAGGACCAGAGACCACAATGCAGTCCTTTAGGGTCGGAGACCACAATGGAGTCTTGTAGGATCAGAGACCACAATGGAATCCTGTAGGATCAGAGACCACAATGAAGTCCTGGAGGATCAGAGACCTAGATGTATAGATCCACTAGACATACTATATTCACCTTTGAACTCGGCTTCCTATAAGATATAGTTTGTATTATGATCCGGAGTTGCATTCATAATTCTGCTAATTGTTACTGGATACAGTCAACAACCCCTAAGACTCTGCATGGATTTAGCTATGCCTAAGAAGATTGTCCCATCATAACCCATAAAGCATAACTAAACTTTTTGACAACTTTTGCTTTTCTGGCAGTATGATGGGGATCTCAAAAGTCATACCCCCTCTTATTCTAGAACCAAGGTGGTGCAGAGACATGGAGGGGTACAGAGACACTTTAATGGAAGCTGGAGCCATCTCAGGTTTGGACATACAGAACCCTGTCCCGAAAGCTAATTGTGTAACATAGTGACCGCTCACTGTCCATATGAGCCTGGCTTACATCCTCCTACATGTGAACCAAGGTTTCGGCTGATCTCTCTGCCAACTTCGTGATTCTGATGTTCTCATTGAGGGCCATTAACTGTGGTCGTCACCACTATACCATGTGGCCAATGTGAACCATTTGTAACCTCAACTACCTCTAGTAAAGTATCCGGTTAGAGATGAGCCAACTGCTTTATAACAAGATGGGTTTATTGTGAATTTTCCAAAAATCTGAAATTTTGGGGTTTGGCCACCCACGAATCATTATTATTCTCTAGAATCTCTTCAGACCCTAAACTCTTCTGGGTGTTGGCATCCTATTATCTTCAAGTCTTCTTTTGGCCTCTGCATGGGTTCCAAAGGACATCTTTAGCCTGTGATTGGGACCCATTGGTTGTGTGGGGTTCTCCAACATCCTAACACTGTTACAAGTTTGGTCCAAAAGAACATGGTGGGCAAATGTTGTGGACGTCTGTAACCGGCGGACATGAATCCTGCAGTTGTCTGAGTGCTTATTTGGCAATGGCTGCCTTGATCTCTTCCATTGGGTTGAGTGGTATGACAAGGGCTACAGTTTTGGTGCCTGGTGACAAGTGCAGGGCTATAGAAGAAGTCAATGTGCTAGAAACCCTTTGGTGATGGATGGCTTTGGTTTTCAGCGTCCTGACTTCTGGTCACCCTGCAGCAAGTAAATTTACGTTTCTGAAAAGTGACAAATCCCGACCATTAAGCGCCCAATATAAACATTTTTATTGGATCCATGCAGCCCTTCCATATTAGCCTGTCCACCATACTGCGCGAGGACGTAAGTGGGAACTGTTCTTTTAATACCTGATTACAATCCCAGTCCCAACAGATTTGGTTTTAATTTGTAAAATAGAAACCTCATGTTCGCCTTTCACTTCCATCGCTGCTTTCCCTCAGTGGATGAACAGGAATCATAAGATGTGCTTATGAGTTGGAGCTTTAACCCTTTCACAGCTGCGGTGACCCTACCGTTTTGTGCAGCCTGCCTTTCGTTACGATGGGTCAGGAGGGAGTCGATGGGGCCTGCCAAGTTCAATATGAGAAATGGAGAATATTGAAATAATAAATTAGATTAAAATCTAAAATTTAATGAAAAAAAAATGGAAATTTTACTTTTAAGAATTTAAAGGGACGCTGGTATTCCACATTATACAAGACTTACGTATTTAAAGGGAAAGTCATTTTAAATTCAAAAGTTATAAGTGACCTCATAATAAAATTTATAGATTCGTTCCCAGGTCCCTGAAGCAGGTCCCAGCACTTCCTAATGGATCGGGAAGTCTTTTGGCTTTGCACAGTCCTGTCACCGGTATGAGACATAAGTGATCATCTGCTTGCGTATAACATAGGATTGTGTGACTGTCATGAAAATATTGTTACACATTCTCCATCGTATGACTCAAAGCCACGCGTCAGTTCTCAGCTCACGATGATTGTGCGAAAGGAGATTGCACCAACCTGCGTTATTTTCTATATGGTGGTATCAAAAAATTGACTGTGTGCTTATCATTTGTGCATAAAACAGTAGTACATTTGATTCTCAAAGTTTTTGATATATCCTATTCGACCTAAACTTTCTAACACCTCTAAAAACATCATCTAGAGTAAAACAGGATAGAAAGGGGAGAGGAGGGAGATGCTGCTGCAGTTTCTTCCTTAGAATGTCCATTTACCTTCAACAGATATTCCTTCTGTCTCCTTCATATGTATGCATGCTTGCCTCTAAGGATGAATCATATTGCAATCCAACAACTGAACCCTTCTCTCCCCAATATTGTCCATTAGGGATATGTTGCAAGAGCCCCATATACATTTTACGGTCAGACAATCGGCATGTTGAGTCAACATGAATCTAATGTGTGTTGCTATCTTAAAAGGGGTATTCCGATAATTACAACTAGGGTTGAGCCGATCTTGACTTTTCAGGATCAATTTTAAAATCCGATTTCCGATCATTTTTCCTTCTAATCCAATCTCGATCCCAATTCTGATCCCAATGTAAGTCAATGGGATTTTTTTATTAATCGGAGATCGGATTTTAAAAGCAATCCTATTCACTATACAGCATGGAATCTAACAATTGTTAGAATCCACGCTGTGTAGTGAATTACTGAGTAGCCAGAGGATTTTTTTTTAATCCTCTGACTACTTAGTCCCCCCTGGTGTCCACTTACCTCCAGAGATGGCTGCTCCGATGTTCTTCTTCGCCTCGCTGCCGCTCCTCGCTGCCCCCTGCCTCCCAGGTTAGGAGAGTGTGGGCGGGTTAGGAGAGTGTGGGCGGGTACTGGGAGGGGAGATGTCACGTCTCCCCGCCCTGTACCCGCCCACACTCTCCTAAGCCACAAGCCCCGCCTTCCTAGCTCTTTAAACACTAACCTAGAAGGCAGGGCAGCGAGGCAAGAAGAGCAGCGTGGAAGAACACTGGAGCAGCCATCTCTGGAGGTAAGTAGCTACTAGAGATGTTAGTTTAGTCTCCCATTAGAATGAATGGAGGCAGCCGGTGTGCAGGGGGTTAAGGCTGTGTGTCGGCTGCTTCCATTCATTCCTATGGAACCGCAGCGGAGCCTTCACACTGAGTATACACTATATACTCAGTGTGAAGGCGAAGCAAAGCATTGTGGGAAATACTACGGATCTCAATCCCACCTAAAAAGATCGTGTTCGGGATTCCGATCGCGATCGTGAATTTTTCTCGATTGCCAATCAGAATCCGATTTTTTCCGAACACGATCGCTCAACCCTAATTACAACCCCTACCAATCTTGAAAAAAGGGATTATATATACCCCATGTGACTAGAGCATCAAGCCATACACGATCTATACAACTTTGCCAGATATAACTGCAGTGTACTGGGCCTCTCTTTGGTAAAGCATAGAAATGAAGGGTGGTATAAGTTGGGCTTACTATTAATATGGGGTACATAGGAACTCCATTCTTGTCCATGTCCAATCAGACTGTTATCCCTAATACTGTAGATAGGGGATAACTTGTAACCATTAGAATAACCATTTCCCAGTGACACAGCATGCTGTGAGAGGGGAAGAGGAGCGACCTCTCTGCATGTGAGAAAGGAAGAAGAGAGAAGGGTTGACATAGGATCAACTAAGATTAGAGATGAGCGAACACTAAAATGTTCGAGGTTCGAAATTCGATTCGAACAGCCGCTCAATGTTCGTGTGTTCGAACGGGTTTCGAACCCCATTATAGTCTATGGGGAACAGATACTCGTTAAGGGGGAAACCCAAATCCGTGTCTGGAGGGTCACCAAGTCCACTATGACACCCCAGGAAATGATGCCAACACCTCTGGAATGACACTGGGACAGCAGGGGAAGCATGTCTGGGGGCATCTAACACACCAAAGACCCTCTATTACCCCAACATCACAGCCTAACAACTACACACTTTACACACTCAATACCACCTCTCTGACAGTAGGAAAACACCTTGAAACATGTGTATTTGGCACTTGCAGTGAGGAGAGCTTGTCACCAGCAGTGAATTTGGCCCTTGTAGTAAGTTGAGGTTGGCACCAACATTTGTTTTGAAAATCAGGGTGGATTGAGCCTCTAACCAGCAGAGTTTGGGCAAATTCATGGTGGAGGGAGCCTCTAAAAACCCCAGTTTGGACCAATTCATGGTGGAGGGAGACTCTAAAAACCCCAGTTTGGACCAATTCATGGTGGAGGGAGACTCTAAAAACCCCAGTTTGGACCAATTCATGGTGGAGGGAGCCTCTAAAAACCCCAGTTTGGACCAATTCATGGTGGAGGGAGCCTCTAACCAGCCCAGTTTGGACCAATTAATGGTGGAGGGAGCCTCTAAACAGCCAAGTTTTGGGAAATTCATGGTGGAGGGAGCCTCTAACCAGCCCAGTTTGGTCCAATTCATGGTGGAGGGAGCCTGTAACCAGCCCAGTTTGGACCAATTCATGGTGGAGGGAGCCTCTAAACAGCCCAGTTTGGGCAAATTCATGGTGGAGGGAGCCTCTAAAAAACCCAGTTTGGACCAATTCATGGTGGAGGGAGCCTCTAATTAGCCCAGTTTGGACCAATTAATTGTGGAGGGAGCCTCTAACCAGCCCAGTTTGGACCAATTAATGGTGGAGGGAGCCTCTAACCACCCCAGTTTGGGCAAATTCATGGTGGAGGGAGCCTCTAACCAGCCCAGTTTGGACCAATTAATGGTGGAGGGAGCCTCTAAACAGCCAAGTTTTGGGAAATTCATGGTGGAGGGAGCCTCTAACCAGCCCAGTTTGGACCAATTCATGGTGGAGGGAGCCTCTAAACAGCCCAGTTTGGGCAAATTCATGGTGGAGGGAGCCTCTAACCAGCCCAGTTTGGGCAAATTCATGGTGGAGGGAGCCTCTAACCAGCCCAGTTTGGACCAATTAATGGTGGAGGGAGCCTCTAAACAGCCAAGTTTTGGGAAATTCATGGTGGAGGGAGCCTCTAACCAGCCCAGTTTGGACCAATTCATGGTGGAGGGAGCCTCTAAACAGCCCAGTTTGGGCAAATTCATGGTGGAGGGAGCCTCTAAACAGCCCAGTTTGGGCAAATTCATGGTGGAGGGAGCCTCTAACCAGCCCAGTTTGGACCAATTAATGGTGGAGGGAGCCTCTAAACAGCCAAGTTTTGGGAAATTCATGGTGGAGGGAGCCTCTAACCAGCCCAGTTTGGACCAATTCATGGTGGAGGGAGCCTCTAAACAGCCCAGTTTGGGCAAATTCATGGTGGAGGGAGCCTCTAAACAGCCCAGTTTGGGCAAATTCATGGTGGAGGGAGCCTCTAACCAGCCCAGTTTGGACCAATTAATGGTGGAGGGAGCCTCTAAACAGCCAAGTTTTGGGAAATTCATGGTGGAGGGAGCCTCTAACCAGCCCAGTTTGGACCAATTCATGGTGGAGGGAGCCTGTAACCAGCCCAGTTTGGACCAATTCATGGTGGAGGGAGCCTCTAAACAGCCCAGTTTGGGCAAATTCATGGTGGAGGGAGCCTCTAAAAAACCCAGTTTGGACCAATTCATGGTGGAGGGAGCCTCTAATTAGCCCAGTTTGGACCAATTAATTGTGGAGGGAGCCTCTAACCAGCCCAGTTTGGACCAATTAATGGTGGAGGGAGCCTCTAACCACCCCAGTTTGGGCAAATTCATGGTGGAGGGAGCCTCTAACCAGCCCAGTTTGGACCAATTAATGGTGGAGGGAGCCTCTAAACAGCCAAGTTTTGGGAAATTCATGGTGGAGGGAGCCTCTAACCAGCCCAGTTTGGACCAATTCATGGTGGAGGGAGCCTCTAAACAGCCCAGTTTGGGCAAATTCATGGTGGAGGGAGCCTCTAAACAGCCCAGTTTGGGCAAATTCATGGTGGAGGGAGCCTCTAACCAGCCCAGTTTGGACCAATTAATGGTGGAGGGAGCCTCTAAACAGCCAAGTTTTGGGAAATTCATGGTGGAGGGAGCCTCTAACCAGCCCAGTTTGGACCAATTCATGGTGGAGGGAGCCTCTAAACAGCCCAGTTTGGGCAAATTCATGGTGGAGGGAGCCTCTAAACAGCCCAGTTTGGGCAAATTCATGGTGGAGGGAGCCTCTAACCAGCCCAGTTTGGACCAATTAATGGTGGAGGGAGCCTCTAAACAGCCAAGTTTTGGGAAATTCATGGTGGAGGGAGCCTCTAAAAAACCCAGTTTGGACCAATTCATGGTGGAGGGAGCCTCTAATTAGCCCAGTTTGGACCAATTAATTGTGGAGGGAGCCTCTAACCAGCCCAGTTTGGACCAATTAATGGTGGAGGGAGCCTCTAACCACCCCAGTTTGGGCAAATTCATGGTGGAGGGAGCCTCTAACCAGCCCAGTTTGGACCAATTAATGGTGGAGGGAGCCTCTAAACAGCCAAGTTTTGGGAAATTCATGGTGGAGGGAGCCTCTAACCAGCCCAGTTTGGACCAATTCATGGTGGAGGGAGCCTCTAAACAGCCAAGTTTTGGGAAATTCATGGTGGAGGGAGCCTCTAAAAAACCCAGTTTGGACCAATTCATGGTGGAGGGAGCCTCTAATTAGCCCAGTTTGGACCAATTAATTGTGGAGGGAGCCTCTAACCAGCCCAGTTTGGACCAATTAATGGTGGAGGGAGCCTCTAACCAGCCCAGTTTGGACCAATTAATGGTGGAGGGAGCCTCTAACCAGCCCAGTTTGGACCAATTAATGGTGGAGGGAGCCTCTAACCAGCCCAGTTTGGACCAATTAATGGTGGAGGGAGCCTCTAAACAGCCAAGTTTTGGGAAATTCATGGTGGAGGGAGCCTCTAACCAGCCCAGTTTGGACCAATTCATGGTGGAGGGAGCCTCTAAACAGCCCAGTTTGGGCAAATTCATGGTGGAGGGAGCCTCTAAAAAACCCAGTTTGGACCAATTCATGGTGGAGGGAGCCTCTAATTAGCCCAGTTTGGACCAATTAATTGTGGAGGGAGCCTCTAACCAGCCCAGTTTGGACCAATTCATGGTGGAGGGAGCCTCTAACCACCCCAGTTTGGACCAATTCATGGTGGAGGGAGCCTCTAACCAGCCCAGTTTGGACCAATTAATGGTGGAGGGAGCCTCTAAACAGCCAAGTTTTGGGAAATTCATGGTGGAGGGAGCCTCTAACCAGCCCAGTTTGGACCAATTCATGGTGGAGGGAGCCTCTAAACAGCCCAGTTTGGGCAAATTCATGGTGGAGGGAGCCTCTAACCAGCCCAGTTTGGACCAATTAATGGTGGAGGGAGCCTCTAAACAGCCAAGTTTTGGGAAATTCATGGTGGAGGGAGCCTCTAACCAGCCCAGTTTGGACCAATTCATGGTGGAGGGAGCCTCTAAACAGCCAAGTTTTGGGAAATTCATGGTGGAGGGAGCCTCTAAAAAACCCAGTTTGGACCAATTCATGGTGGAGGGAGCCTCTAATTAGCCCAGTTTGGACCAATTAATTGTGGAGGGAGCCTCTAACCAGCCCAGTTTGGACCAATTAATGGTGGAGGGAGCCTCTAACCACCCCAGTTTGGGCAAATTCATGGTGGAGGGAGCCTCTAACCAGCCCAGTTTGGACCAATTAATGGTGGAGGGAGCCTCTAAACAGCCAAGTTTTGGGAAATTCATGGTGGAGGGAGCCTCTAACCAGCCCAGTTTGGACCAATTCATGGTGGAGGGAGCCTCTAAACAGCCCAGTTTGGGCAAATTCATGGTGGAGGGAGCCTCTAAACAGCCCAGTTTGGGCAAATTCATGGTGGAGGGAGCCTCTAACCAGCCCAGTTTGGACCAATTAATGGTGGAGGGAGCCTCTAAACAGCCAAGTTTTGGGAAATTCATGGTGGAGGGAGCCTCTAACCAGCCCAGTTTGGACCAATTAATGGTGGAGGGAGCCTCTAACCAGCCCAGTTTGGACCAATTAATGGTGGAGGGAGCCTCTAACCAGCCCAGTTTGGACCAATTAATGGTGGAGGGAGCCTCTAAACAGCCAAGTTTTGGGAAATTCATGGTGGAGGGAGCCTCTAACCAGCCCAGTTTGGACCAATTCATGGTGGAGGGAGCCTCTAAACAGCCAAGTTTTGGGAAATTCATGGTGGAGGGAGCCTCTAAAAAACCCAGTTTGGACCAATTCATGGTGGAGGGAGCCTCTAATTAGCCCAGTTTGGACCAATTAATTGTGGAGGGAGCCTCTAACCAGCCCAGTTTGGACCAATTAATGGTGGAGGGAGCCTCTAACCACCCCAGTTTGGGCAAATTCATGGTGGAGGGAGCCTCTAACCAGCCCAGTTTGGACCAATTAATGGTGGAGGGAGCCTCTAAACAGCCAAGTTTTGGGAAATTCATGGTGGAGGGAGCCTCTAACCAGCCCAGTTTGGACCAATTCATGGTGGAGGGAGCCTCTAAAAACCCCAGTTTGGACCAATTCATGGTGGAGGGAGCCTCTAAACAGCCCAGTTTGGGCAAATTCATGGTGGAGGGAGCCTCTAACCAGCAGAGTTGGTGGAAATCAGGGTGGAGGGAGCCTCTAACCAGCAGAGTTGGGGGAAATCAGGGTGGAGGGAGCCTAGTATTAGCAGAATTGTGCAACGCTTATGGTGGATGAGTATGAGGATGCGGAGGAATTGGAGAGGTTGAGTACAGACATGGAGTTTCATGTTGGGGTGCTTTACACAGGTGGGCACAAAAATGACGGCTCTACCCAGTGGTGGTTCATTTTTATCAAAGTGAGCCGGTCGGCACTCTCAGCTGACAGACGGGTGCGCTTGTCAGTGATGATGCCACCGGCTGCACTGAACACCCTCTCAGATAGGACGCTGGCGGCAGGACAGGACAGCACCTCCAAGGCATATAGGGCAAGTTCAAGCCACAGGTCCAACTTCGACACCCAATACGTGTAGGGCGCAGAGGGGTCGGAGAGGACAGGGCTGTGGTCGGAAAGGTATTCCCGCAACATGCGCCTATACTTCTCACGCCTGGTGACACTAGGACCCTCCGTGGCGGCACTTTGGCGAGGGGGTGCCATCAAGGTGTCCCAGACCTTAGACAGTGTGCCCCTCGTTTGTGTGGACCGGTGAGAACTTGGTTGCCTACTGGAGGAACTGCCCTCCCTGCCGCCAACGTCACATGCTGGAAACATCTCCATCATATTCTGCACCAATTGCCTGTGGCAAGCATTGATGCGATTGGCCCTCCCCTCTACCGGAATAAAAGACGAGATGTTGTTTTTATACCGGGGGTCAAGGATAGCAAAGATCCAGTACTGGTTGTCCTCCATGATTTTGACAATACGCTTGTCGGTTGTAAAGCACCCCAACATGAACTCAGCCATGTCTGCCACAGTGTTAGTTGGCATGACTCCTCTGGCCCCACCGGAAAGTTCAATCTCCATTTCCTCCTCATCCTCCATGTCTACCCATCCGTGCTGCAACAATGGGACGATTCGAAGTTGCCCGGAAGCCTCCTGTATCACCATCACATCATCGGACAACTCTTCTTCCTCCTCCTCCTCCTCCTCCTCCTCCATTAAACGCAGTGAAGCGGACAGATGTGTGGACCTACTCTCCAGCTGTGATGGATCGGATGCTATCCCTAACTCCTCTGTGTGATCTGAGTTATCCCTGATGTCAATCAGGGATTCTCTCAGAACACACAAGAGCGGGATTGTAAGGCTCACCATCGCATCCTCAGAGCTCACCCTCCTTGTGGACTCCTCAAAGACCCGTAGGATGTCACAAAGGTCTCTCATCCATGGCCACTCATGGATGTGAAACTGAGGCAGCTGACTTTGTGGCACCCTAGGGTTTTGTAGCTGGTATTCCATCAAAGGTCTCTGCTGCTCAACCACTCTATTCAACATCTGAAACGTTGAGTTCCAGCGTGTGGGGACGTCGCACAAAAGCCGGTGTTGTGGCACATGCAGGCGTTGCTGGAGAGATTTTAAGCTAGCAGCGGCTACTGTCGACTTGCGAAAGTGGGCGCACATGCGCCGCACTTTCACCAGTAGCTCTGGAACATTGGGGTAGCTCTTTAGGAAACGTTGCACCACTAGGTTGAAGACGTGGGCCAGGCATGGAACATGTTGGAGTCCGGCAAGCTCCAGAGCTGCTACCAGGTTCCGGCCGTTATCACAAACGACCATGCCTGGGCCCAGGTGCAGCGGCTCAAACCATATTGCCGTCTCATCGAGGAGGGCATCCCTCACCTCGGAGGCAGTGTGCTGTCTGTCCCCCAAGCTGATCAGCTTCAGCACAGCCTGCTGACGTCTACCAACGCCAGTGCTGCAACGTTTCCAACTCGTAGCTGGGGTCAATCTAACAGCGGAGGAGGAGGCGGTGGCGGAGGAGGAGGCGGTGGCGGAGGAGGAGGCGGTAGAGGAGGAGGAGGAGGGGGGTGTTCTTCTCGTGTCCCTGCCAGGAATGTTAGGCGGGGAGACGAGGTACACCGGGCCAGTTTGGGAAGCAGTCCCAGCCTCAACTACATTCACCCAGTGTGCCGTCAGTGAAATGTAGCGTCCCTGTCCGCATGCACTTGTCCACGCGTCGGTGGTCAAGTGGACCTTTGTGCAAAGCGCGGAACTAAGGGCCCGCCTGATGTTGAGTGACACGTGCTGGTGCAAGGCGGGGACGGCACACCGGGAGAAGTAGTGACGGCTAGGGACGGCATAGCGAGGTGCCGCAGTTGCCATCAGGTCCAGGAAGGCGGGAGTTTCAACAAGCCGGAACGCCAACATCTCCTGGGCCAGCAGTTTAGCGATGTTGGCGTTCAAGGCTTGCGCGTGTGGGTGGTTAGCAGTGTATTTCTGCCGCCGCTCCAATGTCTGAGAGATGGTGGGTTGTTGTAAAGAAACGCCTGATGGTGCCTTTGATGGTGCAGGAGAAGGAGATAAGACAGGACCAGGGGAGGATGAGGTAGAAGTCAACAAAGTGGCGGAGGCAGATGAAGTGGTGTCCTGGCTCGTCCTCTGGAGTGCATCGCCAGCACAGTCAGCAGTGGCAGTGGCAGAGGCAGAGGCAGAGGCAGTGGCAGTGGCGTGAACGGCAGGCGGCCTTTGTCCTGCCGTTGCTGCCTGCCACTGATTCCAGTGCTTGGATTCCAAATGACGGCGCATTGAAGTGGTGGACAGGTTGCTCTTCTCAGAGCCCCTAATCAATTTCGAGAGGCAAATTGTGCAGACAACACTATATCTGTCCTCGGCGCATTCCTTGAAAAAACTCCACACCTTCGAGAAACGTGCCCTCGAGGTGGGAGTTTTTCGGGGCTGGGTACGAACTGGAACATCTTGGGAGATTCCGGGTGTGGCCTGGCTTCGCCTAAGCTGCTGACCTCTGCCTCTGCCTCTAGCTACCCTTTTTGGTGCTGCACCTGCCTCAACATCCACACTACTTTCCCCGCTTGACATCCCCCCTGTCCAGGTCGGGTCAGTGTCCTCATCATCCACCACTTCCTCTTCCAACTCCTGTCTCATCTCCTCCTCCCGCACAATGCGCCGGTCAACTGGATGCCCTGACGGCAACTGCGTCACATCATCGTCGATGAGGGTGGGTTGCTGGTCATCCACCACCAAATCGAACGGAGATGGAGGAGACTCTAGTGTTTGAGCATCTGGATACAGATGCTCCTCTGTTAGGTTCGTGGAATCGTGACGTGGAGAGGCAGGTTGAGGGACAATGAAAGGAGCGGAGAACAGCTCTGGGGAGCAGGGACAGTTTGGGTTATTGTTCTGTAAAGCTTCGGAATTTTGGGAGGAAGGAAGACAAGACTGTTGGGTAATAGGAGGAGAGGAGGCAGAGTCTGACTGGCTGCTGGACAATGTGCTGTAAGCGTTCTCTGACAGCCATTGCAAGACCTGTTCCTGGTTCTCGGGCCTACTAAGGTTTGTACCCTGCAGTTTAGTTAATGTGGCAAGCAACCCTGGCACTGTGGAGTGGCGCAATGCTTGCTGCCCCACAGGAGTAGGCACGGGATGCCCTGTGGCTTCACTGCTACCTTGCTCCCCAGAACCATTCCCCCGACCTCGCCCACGGCCTCGTCCACGTCCCTTTCCGGGAGCCTTGCGCATTTTGAATTCCTAGTTAGAAATTGGCACTGTATACCAGTAGTAAAAATTGTGGGTGCACGTAACCCCAATATATTCTTTGAATTACCAGTCAGAAACTGGCACTATATGGCAGTAGCAAGAAATGAGGGTATTTATAACCCCAATATATTCTTTGAATTCCCAGTCAGACAATGGCACTGTATACCAGTAGTAAAAATTGTGGGTGCACGTAACCCCAATATATTCTTTGAATTCCCAGTCAGAAACTGGCACTATATGGCAGTAGCAAGAAATGAGGGTATTTATAACCCCAATATATTCTTTGAATTCCCAGTCAGACAATGGCACTGTATACCAGTAGTAAAAATTGTGGGTGCACGTAACCCCAATATATTCTTTGAATTCCCAGTCAGAAACTGGCACTATATGGCAGTAGCAAGAAATGAGGGTATTTGTATTCCCAATATACTCTTTGAATTCCCAGTCAGACAATGGCACTGTATACCAGTAGTAAAAATTGTGGGTGCACGTAACCCCAATATATTCTTTGAATTCCCAGTCAGAAACTGGCACTATATGGCAGTAGCAAGAAATGAGGGTATTTATAACCCCAATATATTCTTTGAATTCCCAGTCAGACAATGGCACTGTATACCAGTAGTAAAAATTGTGGGTGCACGTAACCCCAATATATTCTTTGAATTACCAGTCAGAAACTGGCACTATATGGCAGTAGCAAGAAATGAGGGTATTTATAACCCCAATATATTCTTTGAATTCCCAGTCAGACAATGGCACTGTATACCAGTAGTAAAAATTGTGGGTGCACGTAACCCCAATATATTCTTTGAATTACCAGTCAGAAACTGGCACTATATGGCAGTAGCAAGAAATGAGGGTATTTATAACCCCAATATATTCTTTGAATTCCCAGTCAGACAATGGCACTGTATACCAGTAGTAAAAATTGTGGGTGCACGTAACCCCAATATATTCTTTGAATTCCCAGTCAGAAACTGGCACTATATGGCAGTAGCAAGAAATGAGGGTATTTGTATTCCCAATATACTCTTTGAATTCCCAGTCAGACAATGGCACTGTATACCAGTAGTAAAAATTGTGGGTGCACGTAACCCCAATATATTCTTTGAATTACCAGTCAGAAACTGGCACTATATGGCAGTAGCAAGAAATGAGGGTATTTATAACCCCAATATATTCTTTGAATTCCCAGTCAGACAATGGCACTGTATACCAGTAGTAAAAATTGTGGGTGCACGTAACCCCAATATATTCTTTGAATTACCAGTCAGAAACTGGCACTATATGGCAGTAGCAAGAAATGAGGGTATTTATAACCCCAATATATTCTTTGAATTCCCAGTCAGACAATGGCACTGTATACCAGTAGTAAAAATTGTGGGTGCACGTAACCCCAATATATTCTTTGAATTCCCAGTCAGAAACTGGCACTATATGGCAGTAGCAAGAAATGAGGGTATTTGTATTCCCAATATACTCTTTGAATTCCCAGTCAGACAATGGCACTGTATACCAGTAGTAAAAATTGTGGGTGCACGTAACCCCAATATATTCTTTGAATTCCCAGTCAGACACTGGCACTATATGGCAGTAGCAAGAAATGAGGGTATTTGTATTCCCAATATATTCTTTGAATTCCCAGTCAGACAATGGCACTGTATACCAGTAGTAAAAATTGTGGGTGTATATAGCCCCAATTCTATTGCTAGGGGACTTGCAGGGTATTTCTGGGGTGAAGGTGGGGGGGCACACCGTTGGAACGGGTATCGGGGTATATATCGGGTATACGGGAATACACTGACAGTGTATTCCATTCAGGATCCTGGGAAAGCTGGGTTGCGGCGATTGAGCCCGTCAGTGCCACGTTACACTGACAAGCTTCTCCCTGGAATTTAGCTCTTACAAGAGCTGTTGGTTGTCTTCTCCTTCCTATCCTAGCCTGTCCCTGCCTACCCAGAATCTAAGCCCTAGCTAGCTGGACGGAAACCTCCGTCCTCGGTGAATTGCAAGCTCAGAATGACGCGAAGCTGGGCGTCGCTGTTCTTTTAAATTAGAGGTCACATGTTTTCGGCAGCCAATGGGTTTTGCCTACTTTTTTCAACGTCACCGGTGTCGTAGTTCCTGTCCCACCTACCCAGCGCTGTTATTGGAGCAAAAAAAGGCGCCAGGGAAGGTGGGAGGGGAATCGAGTAATGGCGCACTTTACCACGCGGTGTTCGATTCGATTCGAACATGCCGAACAGCCTAATATCCGATCGAACATGAGTTCGATAGAACACTGTTCGCTCATCTCTAACTAAGATCATACAAGACTATTTTGACATCACCGAAAGGTTCACTTATCAAATATTAAGAGACGAAACATACATTACCAAAAATGGCAAAAACAGACCCAAAACAATTCTCGCTTATGTTGTCTAAAGGTATCAATATACATTAGATTATTGCCAATTACTAATAGGTTTCCCAACTCTCTCTGAACAGATGCTGTCTTGAAAATGAAGGATCAGGCATGTAAAATTTCATCTCCGGGGGGTAAAAATTTTGGGATTTTTTTTCTGTAAAAATAAGTATTTTTGTTGTATTATTGTGTCTCCCTCCACCCTGTTACTATGAAAAATCACATTACTAGTTTTAACACAATCTGATGCAACAACCGTATCATAAATTTAACCAAAGAGTTAAAAAATTTTAGCAAAACAGAGGGGAAACGAACCTGAAACTTTTTGTAAATAGAACAACACATTACACGTATCGCAGCAAAATGAGTCTCAGCCAAATTATCTCACACACATGAAGACACGTTCCTATTTTCTAGAGACTTCTGGAGGCATCTGTCTCTCTAAATCTACTAAACATTTGCGCAGAGTGAATTCCTCGCATAGTGAATCTTGTCATCCCCCCCCATCGGCCCCTTCCCCTCTAAATTCAGGACTTTGGTCTGCAGCCAAAGTTTTGGTAAAAGTGCATTACACCACAAATGAGTTCTCTGCTGTCCCCGCAACCTTTCTCCCACGTCTCGAAAGTTAAAACTGTTGCCCCATAATAACCCACGTTCTCAGCGCAGCCCAATAACTGATGTCCCGTCCAAGGAAAATACATTTTGTCATACTTAGGGAATGCTACCTTTAACACAAGTGCGGTGTTTCAACTCAGCAGAGAACCTAAGTCAACATTATCTATTATTACACAATGTTAAGACCAGAGAGGAAGGTGGGTGGTGGATTTTAATAACAACTTTAGCTATTTTTGAAAAAAAAAAAAAAAATTGAAAAAAAATACATGTATAAAGAGGCGATCGAGAAGTATAAAACCAGAAGTTCTAGTGTTTGGTTTTTGTCTCGTTCTGCTGCATCAGCAACGTGAGAATTACCACAAACACAAGACCATTTTCCTTATGACCCAAATATAGTTCTCCTTTCTGTTCTGGTAAACACTGTGTTGTGGTGGAGACGCAGTCAAATTGCTGTCCCAGCAAGGAAATGATTCTCGGTCACGTCGTGTCCTCCACCTGCAGGGAATAAGAGCATGTCCCTGGGATCTGTAAGGCGGCAATTTTGTGGTGACATCAATAAGGGGTGAAGAACAAGTCTACAATTTCGGGTGGAACTTGTGACATCCTGGAGAGGTGGATGGTGGTGGACGCATTACGTAGTAGGGGTGAGTTCGCCTTATGATAGTGCGATGAAGCTGAGGTGCAAAAAGTGGCCCTGGTGAGAAAGCACCATATGCAAGAGTAGACCTGGAGAACATTAGGTACCAGTATCAAAATGTTCCTTACCCCTGATGGTGCTTTTTTAATACCCACCACTTAAAGCACCATCGTGAAAATCAATTCTTACAAGAATTGAGTTTGCAATTTTTTTTTTTTACTAAGAGGTGGTCACAATGGGGCTGAACAGAGTCACCAGTGATACATACAATAAAAATAGGGTACCATTGCAAATATTAAACTACTTCGACCACTTCATATATTGGTATTTTCATCCGCACAAGCCTCTCACCTTTTCTAGAAGCCGAAGATAAGGATCACCACGCTTCACCAGAAGATACATCCAAACGTTCTTTATTGAAGTCCAACAAAACACAACGCGTTTAGGGTTTACAACTGGAACTCAAGTCTCCAGCCCATCTGTGAAGAGTTCATTACACTTGAGAAAGGGCAGTTGTAAGCCCGAAACGCGTCGTGTTTTGTTGGTCTTCAATAAAGAACGTTTGCATGTATCTTCTGGTGACGCGTGGTGATCCTTATGTTCGGGTCCTTTTGGCATTCCACTGACACCCAGGGTGGCACAGGTCCTGCAGCTGTCCATCACCTAAGGAGGAATTCCCCTACAAAGTGGTTCATAGGCTATTTGGTGGTTGTGGTCCCTCACAACCACCCAAGGTGAGAGGCTCTCTGTATTGTACATACTTCACCATATACAGCTCAGTGCTGTTCTTAGTTTTTGTACCTCTTCTAGAAGAGAGACCATTACATCGTTTGCAGATGAAGTGGCTCTCTAGGGTGGAAGACCCTTTCCAGGGTCATGACCACCCATGAGAAAGAAGCCAACTAAGCTAGGCCACCTTCTCTACAAGCTCCAGTGTAGCTCCTACTGATGGGACAATCCATTTTTATCATGTATCCAATAACCTTACTGGGTTTGGGGAAAGCCAGAAGAAATTTCTGGGAATTACAAGGCTTCACTTACTAAACGAACCATCTTCACAAAAACTAGTGACTTCATTGAAGCTGAAAAAAAATCATGATTCATCCCACACTTCTCTAATTCTACCACATAATTTGCATCCTGTAGCACTCGTGATTTTATGGATACCAGATTTGTTTGAGTTGCTTGTGACTAAAGCAGTAAAGTCCTCGTTGGGTCCAGTGTCAATGGCCATGGAAAGAGATAAAGGCCGGCAGAAAACAGCGACTGCAATACTAGCCAGTCACGATACCAAATCTAATAATAAGAAGTCTGTGCAATATATATCTGTGCAACCTACTCACCTGGCCATTGGGGGGTTGGACAAGAAACCCCATAGATAAAATCCAGGTCTGTCTAAACTGAGCCAACTGGGTTTTCATCCAAAATCTTGAGGAGCAACAAAAGTATAGCAGAGATAGATTGATGTGACTCTCACACAGCAAAAAACAGATCCAGGGGTCTTGAACTGTGTAACTCCCAGGTCCCCCCTGGAGATCAGCTTGAGGACTGGGTACCAAAGAGCAACCAGAATTTGCAGTCGTACTGCCTAAACGCGGTCCTACATAGTGGATTAATACTGGCAAAATCCACTGACGTTGGCAGATTAACCAAGTGCCCAACATCTTCCATAAGGAAAAAGAAGGATCAGGCTGTTGGATTTCAACATGCCCAATCCTTTGCTTTTCATATGCCAGGATCTAAATAATGAGTCATTGGTAACAACAAGGGCTGGCAACAAGAGAAAGACCCATCACCTGGTCTGAAAAGACCGTAGAACTCCATCTTCTGATCAGCGCAGTCACCCTGAACATTTTAGTGTTTTGTTAATCCAAACTGTTAAGCTATTCTAAAGATATAAGCCCTGTTAGTGTTAATGGATGCAAATTAGGGTCTACTAGTCAAAAGGGTGATAACACTGTATGACGCACAACACACAGAGACGAGGCGCCCACAGTGCTAGTAGACTAGCAGACCTTAATTTGCATCAACACTAACAGGGCTTATATCTATGGAATAGCTGAATGGATTTGGATGAAGAAATGCTCAGCATCTTTCAGATGATGGGTGTCACTTGGCTTTTCAGACCAGTGACAGGTCCTCTTTAAAATACACTAAATGCATTACAAAGTTTATAATGGACGCCCCGGCACCTAAAAAAACAGGGACCCTTCTAATATTGCTCAATATTGCCCACAGAGCACTTTGGCGGCCCATCATTACTAATACTTACTATTCCCGTCAGATAGACATCTGCCTATATAATATAACTACATCAATATAACCCGATATATAAAAATACAGGATTTCATGTAAATCAGCCTAAATCCGGAACGTATACCCCGCCACTCTGTGTTTAGATGTAAACAGCACAATGGTGTCGGATGTGCTGCCAGATGGCGCCACACTAGAAATGTTGGTTCCATATGACGTTTCCATGTGTGTGTGTTTTTTTAGACAATGCTCATTTCCAGGCCAAATCTTGAGGGTCTAAATTATGGAGCGTGTTTCTCACCTGAACCAGCTGCCCATGTAACCACACAGCAGGTCTCACCATCCCCGCACACTGGCAGAATGGGAAGGCGAATGAATAATGAGTCTCAGAAACCTGCCTACTGGAAAAGGCCAACTCATCCGCAATAGGAGACCCCCAATAGTCATGATGTATGACTTAAAGGGATTGTACAGAATTCGAAAAACATGGCTGCCTTGTTCTAGAATCATCACAACGGTCCTTCGGTTGCATCCAGTTTTACAGCTCAGCTCTATTCAAGTGAATATTGCTGAGCTGCAATACCACATGCAGCCTGTGAACAGGTGGGGCACTGTTTTTGAAAAACAGTAGCCATGTTTATATAACTCCTTTAACTATGCATTTAATGTCCCCATAGATAAGTGACAAGCTCTAAGGCCATGGTGGTTCTTTACTAACTTAATTAGAAGGTGGGAACATCCCTATTCAATGACTAGACCCATAATAATACTACGTCTAGACCCGAAGAGATGTAGGTCTGCAACTCCACGCCATTATTTCACGCTTCCCTATCATCGACGTAAAAAAAGGATATGATGTGAAATGTCGCAACCTCAATCCGAGACCTGGAAAAAAAATGGTTGGAAGCCATAAAGGTGTCCAATAGTGAACATAGTGCTATATAGTATCAAAATGTGGCCTGCAATTAGTATAGCGCATGTATTACATTGTCAAAGTAAGCCCATGGGGAAATAGGGGAGAAGCCGAACATTACTTGGAAGGAGGGAAATAAAAAATGTAATGCTCTCATAATATTGCTCAAATAATACTGCCATACATATGACCACAGAATAGTAACCTATTGTGGTTTAATAATACTGCCATATAAAGCCTAACCATGTCTAATAGAGAACACATACTGGTGTCATATAGTAACAAAATGTTTGGCACCGTATAGTTGTATGTTTTGTATGATCTATATGGCGATATTATGTAACAGGAAGGAATTTTTTCCCCTGAAATAGGGCAATTGGCAGGAGCCTCTTGGGGTTTTTGTTGCCTTCCCCTGGATCAACACTGTAGGGGATTGTAGGGTTATAGGTTGGACTTGATGGACTGATGTCTTTATCCAACCTCATCTACTATGTAACTATGTAACTATACAACTATGTAACTATATACAACTATGTAACTATGTAACTATGATATGCTCCTATTATTTGTTACTGTTTGGTAGTATTCATTTTTGGAGAAATAATAAATGTAATGCTGCCCTAACACTGATCAAATAATACCGCCATAATCCATACCACTATACAGTACCGTTATCTGTTCACTATAAGATACTTTTATATAACACAATACCCTATAGTGTCCAAATAGGGTACACGGTGTGTAAAAAATACTGACATACCGTGCATACGAATGTATAGCACCTACAGGGCCGGGACACAGTGTGCAGAATTTTTTAGGGGGCCCTGTTTGGTAAGGATGTCTCCTACATGGTGGCCCTGGTCTTTTTGCCGCTGCTATGATCCAGCTGGGAGACGTCTTAGACATCTCGGCGTGCACGGACAGCTTCATATTCAAGCTTTATAAGTCTTCTGCAAGTCAACGGGAACAGAAAACAGATAAGTTTGAGGGTTAAGGTAAAAAAAAAAATGAAGTTCTCAGCGCTCGGTATCTTTGAACTTATTGGAATAAGGAGCCTTGGACATTCTGTTTAGTCATAACTAAGTCATATCGTGTAGCATGTTTTCCTTGTAGATAGTAGAGGTGAACCACACAAAGGAAACATTACTGAACCAGAAGTCAACTTAATATAAATAATCCTCACAGAAAATCTGCAGGAAGTGTCATTTAACTCGGTGGCGAGAGACACCGCATAGAAATAATACAGCCTTAACCCTTTCCGCACCCGCGGAGATCACTCCATGTGTTGGTGGATACAAGACTCAGACCTGGAGACGGATACGGGACTAGTGCTAGTTAGTGGGACGCAAAGGGATATAAGTTATAGCACCTGGACCCCCTACCATATCCTCATCTTCATACTAGTATAGGGGACAGATGGGGGTCCTCAAACCCATCAATAGTTGGGGTCCTCAAGCAACTACAATCTGTAGACCATGTAACTCTTCAGCACCGGCCGACTCCATCTAGTCATTGGGTTGGATTTGGGAGCAAAGATAAAAATAAGCCCCCTTTTAGAAGCCACTTGACATTGGCAGACGTCTTCCTCTGACTCGTCCATCTCTGGGACATGAATTCACCCCCAGATCCCGGGTCCATCTTGGTATATTTAAAGGAAATGTCTGTTTACTTTTACTTTCATTTAGTTTTCCTTTAAATTCTTGATGTTTTTAATTTTCCATTTCATTATTTTTTTTAAAAAGCACATGCAGTTTTCACTCTGACTACTAAACCTAAGAGTAGCACGACACCTGCCTCCTTTAGATCACAGACCGGATTACAATAGAGGATAACATCGGTGTAGATAACACCACCGAGGCATTATTACATCCCCTACTGATGATAGATGATGTCCGCCTTGTGTCACGTCTAAAAAACTCTCTCATAGACCTCAATGAGTCGGCTCCAGTCTATTGTTGCCTACGGCCATGACTATGCTGTAAGGAATATCATTAGATGACGTTAGCTCAGGCAAGATGGCCGCCCCATAATCATGTACAGAAAATAGAATTAAAAAAATCTACAATCAATTGCGGCGTTGCGTAGGGTCCTGGCCTCAAACTCGGACCCCACAACAACTTGGCATGCCCACTTTTGGATGGGGTTTCCTTACACCTCGCCTCTATTGTAGTTTGTCCTGACATGGATGGATTGGGTGATGAGGAAAATGAATATAGAGGTGGCCGCGCATGCGCAGGACTCTGCTCACCATGGCTCGGATGTTTTTGGCTCTTTCTGTGACTCTTATAGAAGTTAATAGACATGTGACCCTAATGGGGGTCGGGATGTTCCCTTAAATTGAATTATTTTTTTTCCAAAAATTTCATTTTAATTCTAGGACTTTGTATTTTTCTGCATCCGATGGTTCTTACTATGATCTATTGTTCTCTCTCACGGCCCTAAACCCTTCCAGTCCAGACTTTGCAGCCTCAGGCCATTTATGACACCCCGGAGCCTCCTAAGTGTAAGAAATAAGTCGAGTTTTGTCTTTAATGCTGCTGATAAACTTCTCCCACGTCATATGTCACAAGTGGTTTCCTGAAGAATTTCTCACAGATAACATATCACGTCTGTCCAGGCCCAGCATCAAACAGGGGGAGGTTGTGCAGGTACACGGAGCGCTCACTCATTTGTACAATGTGGTGTGCAGTAGATTACAGGAGCGCAGGCGGGAGACTACAGGGGGCTGTCCAGGGATGTTCCTGTAAATCCCACAGCTGGATATTATATGGTAAAATACTGAGAACGCACCCAACACATACCTGGATTATTACCATATTTAAAGAGACACTCCCAATTGTTTTTTCGTTATCATGTATCCAAGGTATGCCCCCAATATACTGTATATATGATGCCTTATATAGTTAATAATTGTGGGGTCCTTCATTCTATTGGGCCATGTGATGTCATGGTGACCCCCTGGGAATTACATGTCTTCCTGTTTTCTATAGGGGTCACCTTTTAAGGCCCCAGAGCATCATGTAGGATGAAACTTCATGGACTGTTCCAAAGAGAGCACAAACTCCTATCACAGTAACTGCTGATGACTAGACCGGCCCCGCTCACACAGTTATAATGAAAATGTTAGTCCTGCCTCCCTGACTATATAGTTAAAGGGTAAGTTTAGATGGAGTTTTTTTGGTCAGGATTGTTTTCTTGCTTTTTTTTAGGGAGAAAGAAGGAAGAGAGAAGGGAGAAAGGGGAGAAAGAAGAGAGAAGGAAGAAAGAAGAGAGAAGGGAGAAAGAAGAGAGAAGGAAGAAAGAAGAGAGAAGGGAGAATGAAGGGAGAAAGAAGAGAGAAGGAAGAAAGAAGGGAGAAGGGAGAATGAAGGGAGAAAGAAGAGAGAAGGAAGAAAGAAGAGAGAAGGGAGAAAGAAGAGAGAAGGAAGAAAGAAGAGAGAAGGGAGAATGAAGGGAGAAAGAAGAGAGAAGGAAGAAAGAAGAGAGAAGGGAGAAAGAAGAGAGAAGGAAGAAAGAAGAGAGAAGGGAGGAAGAAGAGAGAAGGGAGAAAGAAGAGAGAAGGGAGAAAGAAGAGAGAAGGGAGAATGAAGGGAGAAAGAAGAGAGAAGAAAGAAAGAAGAGAGAAGGAAGAAAGGAGAGAGAAGGGAGAAAGAAGAGAGAGAAAGAAAGAGAAAGAAAGAAAGAAAGAAAGAAAGAAAGAAAGAAAGAAAGAAAGAAAGAAAGAAAGAAAGAAAGAAAGAAAGAAAGAAAGAAGGAAGAAAGAAGAGAGAAGGGAGAAAGAAGAGAGAAGGAAGAAAGAAGAGAGAAGGGAGAATGAAGGGAGAAAGAAGAGAGAAGGAAGTAAGAAGAGAGAAGGGAGAAAGAAGAGAGAAGGAAGAAAGAAGAGAGAAGGGAGGAAGAAGAGAGAAGGGAGAAAGAAGAGAGAAGGGAGAAAGAAGAGAGAAGGGAGAATGAAGGGAGAAAGAAGAGAGAAGAAAGAAAGAAGAGAGAAGGAAGAAAGGAGAGAGAAGAGAGAAAGAAGAGAGAGAAAGAAAGAGAAAGAAAGAAAGAAAGAAAGAAAGAAAGAAAGAAAGAAAGAAAGAAAGAAAGAAGGAAGAAAGAAGAGAGAAGGGAGAAAGAAGAGAGAAGGGAGAATGAAGGGAGAAAGAAGAGAGAAGGAAGAAAGAAGAGAGAAGGAAGAAAGGAGAGAGAAGAGAGAAAGAAGAGAGAGAAAGAAAGAGAAAGAAAGAAAGAAAGAAAGAAAGAAAGAAAGAAAGAAAGAAAGAAAGAAAGAAAGAAAGAAAGAAAGAAAGAAGGAAGGAAGGAAGGAAGAAAGAAGAGAGAAGGGAGAAAGAAGAGATTTTGGTCTGGATTTTGAGGCCATATCCGTCTCAAAATCCTGACCAAAAAGATATCTCCCATTGAAATCAATGGGAGCCACTCAGGAGTTTTTTCCGGGAGCTGGAACAAGGAAAAAGAAGCGTGGTGTTCATTCTTCAGGCTGTTGCGCCTCGCGATTCGGCCTGAATACACAACCTCCTCTGGGCTAGGCCTATTCATTGGGCCTAATCCGGAGCGGAGTGCGCGGCTGCAGTGCACTGGCTTTCAGTTGCAGCAACCCGGTTTTTGGACCGGAACCTGAGATGGACCTCCACCTCAGGTTCCGGTCAAAAAAAACCTGTGTGAACTTACCCTTAAAGGGATCTTCTCTGACCCCATGTGTATTGGTTACTGGTAACCATTATCCAATCAGTGGGAGTTTGACACCCAAATCCTATGGATATGGCTTCCTCTCAATGCCAGAAGTTGTATACATGGTACACTATATATCATGCATACAGCTTCTAGCAGCCAAGACAGAGGGATTTGGGTGTCCCACAGTTTCCCATCTGTAGCAGTAGTGACGGGGAACTGCAGTTCTGCCCCCATTCACTTCAATAGGTGCGGAGCTCCATCCAGCTGTATATCATGTATACAAGTTCCAGCACCCAAATTAATGTGGGGTCCAAGCGATGACCTATTCTGGGGGTCTGAGACAGCTCCTTTAAAGGTGTTTTTGCTTATGTAGGAGAACCTGGAGAAAGATAAGTATACAGTCCCCAGCAGGCGGAGATGGCGCTGTCTATAGCTCTCTATGTGATCTGGGCTGAGGCAGAACTCAAAGAAAAATTTATTTTGGAAATCAAGATGGTGTCTGAGCATCTTGAGATTGAATAGAAAAACTTCCTCATGCCTTGACCTCTATGGCCTCAGTGCAAATCATGGCAGGGGGCAGAACAGGCGCCTAAGCCTCTAAAAAGTCAGGAAATTAATTTTAGACGACCTTAAGTCTCCATTGGACAATGCAGGTAAAATGGAGTCACCGATTGTAAAAAGCAGCCAGAAGTGAAACAAGCCAAAGTCTGAACAGAGCCTTAGAGGTCATTGTACCAGGTGCGTGTAATGGTACAACGTGGCCTAAAATGTACTTACAAATTGGGGGAAGATTTGGACTCTCTACAGAGCGCATGGTGGGTGATAACATAAGGATGTGTCTTTATTATCGCAGATTTATCACTTTTTTGCCACGTAGATGAAATTACAGTAAAACGTCTTATTCATGCTGATTGAATAGGAAACTTGGCTTCCTCAAATCTGAGGTCATTTGTGCAATACACCTCCTGAGCAGTCATCACCCACCTTCACTGTAACTTACACAATCGTGGAAACAACGCACAGCTGTTTATCTGCGGTGAGCACCCATGAGGAGAGGATTTAAAGGGAACTTCATGCTGAAATGCGAATACGTATCTAACGCCTCAGTACATGCCTCTCATTTTTTAGGTCCTTCTACCTGTCTGTCCATTTTCTGTCCATTGGACCCAGCATATCAATGTTGACTACCCCCACCCTTCCTTTAAAGTGTATCTTTCACCACCTTCACCAACTCCAACTGTTTCCTTCATCAGGCGCTCCACTGATTCCAGCACAGTTGGAATTTTTTCTCTAGCCCCCACCATTCCTGAGCAATCAGGACTGTTACTTTCAGCAGTCAATTAGACTCCCTATTGTCAGGTGGGCGGTCCTGAGCAAGAGCAAAAAGTCCGGGACCACCCATCTGACAGTAGCGAGCCTTATTAGCTGAACTGAACAGCATTGATTGCTCAGCAATGGTGGGGGCTAGAGAAAAAATTCCAACTGTGCTGGAATCAGTGGAGAGGCGCCTATTGATAGATCCAAAGAGTTAGAGTTGGTGAAAGGTCTTGTTTTATAGCTGTAGGTCAAACACTCCATCAGACAAAAGCAATCCGCACTAACCTCCCCTTAAATATGAATATGCTTACCTCAACTTAATGTTCCTACCTTCTCAATGGGTAGAGGGGGATAAGCCAGGGGGATTAATTTTTTTACCTTTGCCGTGCAGTCCCCCATCTTCTGTGCACCCCACCAGTTCACTTAGCAGATTCACTTCCAGGGGTCCTACTTTTTACTTAGGCTGGGTTCAAATCTACATATTTTGGGTCCCCCATAAACTATAATCGGGTCCACCATTTTTTGTACTATAACCAGCGGACAGAAAATTCCTCCGTGCAGAACTTTTCTCTGCACCGAGTTCTGGCGGTTTCTCCAATGGAGATGTGAACTTAGCCATAGCCTTCGAGTAAAGGGTTCTGCCTTTAAGTAAAAAAAAAAATCAATGCAACAATGTATCTGTTTCTTTAGTAACATCCCAACAGGATATGGCTACAATGTTAGGGGCCCAAATCCCGATATCCCTACCGATCAGTGTGCTCCAGAACAGGCGCTGCTGACAGTCCCAGCACAGCTCTCTAAACAAGTAGTGGCCATGAAGGGTATTGCAGCAGGGCATTGTCATCTAATGTATGGAGTTGGGCTGGGACTGTCAACAAATAGGACACTGACATCTCAAGATCGGGGGGGGGGTTAAACATTTAAAGGGGTTATCCACTTCTTCATCCCAGGAAATGACATCATGACCCTTTAAACCATTCAAATACATAGGACTGAACTGGAGCATGGCCAATAAACATGATGTCACTTCTTGAGAAGAGAAAGCAGAACTCTTTCTATAAGAAAACAGCCGCGTTTTCTAGTCTTGGAATTCCTAGGAAAACATGGCTGCTTTCTCCTTCTCAGGAAGTGACATCACATCTCCTGGTCACATTTATTTCAATGGGACTGAGGCCATGTGACCCACAAATGTGATAACAATAAAGCAGCCATGTTTTGTTAATCCCTTTAAACTTATTCTTAAGCCCAGAAGAATCCCTTTAAGCAATGTTTGGACAAGCCTGGTCCTTACATACTCCATGGTCCCTTTTATTCCATTCTGTAACACAATAAGTCCATAAATCATCTTCAGGACCGGAGTTTATCCCCAACTATTGCTGCATTCTGATGTCCGAGGCCAAGATGTCAATTTTGGAGTTAAAAATAGACTTTTTTGTATTTTTTGCCACCGTTTGCATTGTTACATTTTGTTCGAACCTGAAGACTCGGTAACAAAAGGGGGATTTTGGGTGAAGTTTCAACCTTTTTCTTCCTGGTGTAGAGCAGCTGTTTTCTTTTCCCTCGGAGGAGACACCCTGGTCATATTTATCACTGTAACTGTGACTGAGAAAAAACAGGAAGTTCTCATCAGCCGACTCCTGCGCTGTGCAGGGCAGATACAAAGGTAGGGGCAGAAAGGAAACAGAGACGCACTTCTGTAACCTGTGATATCAGGGAGACAGATATCAGCCATGGACGACAAGACAAGAAATCCTGGCTCTATGTGCTCCGAGGATTTAAAGGGCCATGACATGCAGAATTGATTTCCTTGTTGCTTTTTTGTGCATTTTTGAAATTTATTTTTCTTTGTTTTTAGTAACTTTGGAGCATCATCAGTAAGACTGGATTGTAAGGAAGGTAAAAGGGACAAATGCCTAGGGGTCGCCACTACCTAGCGCCTCCTCCATCCCTTTAAGGAAGATTATTGGTTCTCCTTGGAAGCTTTCGGAAGACTATTGTCATGATTGTGTAATTTTTTGATACATTGTTAAGTGTTTGTGTTTTTTTAAGTTGGAGTCACCCAGCCAAGGCTTAGTGTAGGGCAAGTGCGGCTCAAGTGTATCCTGAGCTCCATTCCGATGGTCTGGTCCGTTCCAATATTTATAGAGCAGGTCCGTTGGAAGAGCCTTGGCTGCACACTATGTGGTGTGCATGAGGACTTACTAAAAAAAAGACATCATTTCTTATCCAGAGATCTCTGCAGACTTTGAAGCTGAGGCCCCATGTTGCAGAAAAGCTGTATTTTTGCATTGCAGATTTTGTTGTTTTTTAAGGGGATTGAGCAGAAGGTAGAAGTATAAGAATGTCCTATATATTCCCCATTCCTTTTGCACTCATCCTTGGCTTTGACTCTAAAAATGCACCAAAAATGTGCAACAAAAATGTTGCGTTTCTGCTGGAGCACATCAGACCACACAGGACATCGCAGCTTGCTGCATATGGGTCGGGAGAGCCGTACAGTACGCAATATTAGGTTATAGGAACAGATCTGTAGTTGACCTGTGTGCATAATAAATAACTGGCTGAGACTGTAAGAAATATTTCACAATGACACCAATAGCTGAGCTCAGAATATTGCTAAATTAAAACTGTGCGAAATTAGAAATTAAACCAACCATCAGAGCATATCCAGATCCACCCTGAATTGCTCCAGTTCCCCCCACACCACACCCGCAGTTCAGTAGACTACACCCTGCTCATTCTTATGTCAGTATAGCCTTCTGGTGAAGAAATCCTCCACTGGAGCTCTATAGTAGATAGCATGTATTTGGGGAGTTTATGTAACCAAAAAAAAAGCTTAAAGGGAAGTTGTCACATGAAATTCTGTTCAATCAGCAGGTTATAGGGCAGGAGGAGCTGAGCACATTGATATATTGGTTTGTAGGAAAAGATTCTGTATAACCTGTCATTTATCCAGTGCTTTTATATGCCAAACGTTGAATCCTTTCTTGAAGGAAGTCAAGACGAAGATACGCTCCATAGGTTTTAAAAACGTGACCCTCATAGTCATCATCTGCCCAATTGCAGCACTAGATCTCCAATCACAAATACTGATTTTCATATCCTATAGACTAATCCCAATAGCTTGGCACCAACAGATCCCTCCATCTCTTGACCAATGGATTGGAAAGTCCCATTAAATCGCAAGATTTGAAGAACAACTGAGCTGGTCGAAGAGAACACATTCACATCTTACCTACAAATATGGTGCCCATGGATGGTTCACAGGAGACCCTGGACTGACATGTTCAGCTATGTTGGCAACAGTCACCCCCCCCCCCCCTGATGGTTAATCATTGGATTTTTGCTTTGGATAGACTGCAGATCTTCAGGAGATTCACACTAGTACTATCCCATTACCATTTAATAAGACTCATCCTCCATGTTTCTGCCTGCTATATATAGAACACTACTGATTTCCATGGTGGATTTTTTTCCATCATGCAGACAAAAAATTGCAATTGCACATGAATTGGGTTGTGTAAGACCCATGCAAAACGTGCAGATCTGACATCGACTTCAGCACGAAATCCCATTAGAAATCCATGATGAATCTGATACATGCGAACAGACTCTACCCTATGGATATACAATATACTGGTGCTTTACTTTATCAAATATGAAAAATTTTCTACGTTTGCTCAAGCAAATAAAATATGTTATTCCACCAAGAAGAATCTGTGTAGATCGTAAATGACCTCCGCCGCCTTGAGAGTTAATTAATACATAAAAGCAAAAATTCCAACCCAAAAACTGTCTGTGCAGGAAATTGTATGTTTTGCCATCCCAGACTTCCTTCAGGTACTACACACAACTCAAAGGGTCTCGGCATCTGGTTGTAATTACCAAATTTCTTGTCTTGAGGAACTATTATGAGACAAGGATGCGATAACGCTGGGGAAGTTAAATGGAGTGGTTAATTGGTACAAGGCTAGATACGTCTTCCTTCTACTTGAGCTTTGCTTTTATCTTGGAGAAAGCCATGTGTGAAAATTGCAACGTGGAAAACTGACAAAATGATACATAAATACAAGAGAAAGACTATAGTATTGGCACTTGGGGTTCCACAAAATCCTATATGGGTAGGTGAAAATCTAGAATTACCATGTGGGAACCCTGAACACTTATCTGTTAACACATGGGTTCCCTGAATAATGAGCTGTTGACTCTCGGGGTCAAGAACAATGACTTTTTGACTCTTGGGGTTCCAGAACGATGACTGTTGATACTTAGGGTTCCACATCCTTGGCTTGTTGTAAGTTGAGGTCCTGAAATACTGAGGTGTTAACACTTTGGGACACAAGAACATTGACCTGCTGATACTCCGGGTCTAAGAAGAATGACCTATGAACATTTGGGGTCCATGAATATTTCCTAATTAAAACACTTGGGATCTAAGAATAACTATCTTGCCTACAGCATTGCCTGTTGAGCTGTTAGAGTACTGAGATATTGATCTTAGGGTCCAAGAACAATGACCTGTTAACACTTGGGGTCACTCAACAATGGCCTGATGGGGACTGAGGTCCCTGAATATTGAGCTACTGACATTTGGGCTTCAGGAGCAATGGCCTGCTGACACTTGGAGACCTGATAAAACTTGGGGGTCACTTAACCTTGGCCTAATGACACTTAGCGTCTCTGAATAATGAGTTGTTGACACTTGGGGTCCAAGGTCAATAACCTGTTAACACTTAGGTTCCAACTAGGTTTATACATGGAGCCCTAGAACAATGATACCCTAATACTTGTGGTCATGTAAATTTTACACACTGATACTTGGAGAACCAGAAAAATTTTCAAATCATGGCATCTGAGGATCAACAATAGCTAAGTGCTGCCAACAAGGATTCAAGAAGAAGGACTGTTTGGGGTCATAAATAGATGATCTATTGACATTTGGGATCCCAAAACAATGGCACCAAGGTTGTCCATACACATTAGATAGCTTTCATCCAACAACTATCATTCCCCACCCTCCTATACAAATGGACTTCCAGCTCTGATGGTGGTTTACCACCTTGAGAACAAGAGGATTTGTCAGGTTGAAATCCAACATGTCTGACTTCTCTAGCCCAACATCTGGGACAGAGTTATGAGAGTTGGTTGACCAGTCCAAAATCCATGATGCACTTTATAGAGGCCTAAAATAAAATCACTTAGAATCCAAAAAGAATGGCATCCTAACAATTGGGGTTCCAGAACAGTGGTACACTGACTCTAGGGGTCCTCCAGCAATGACACATTCACACTTGAGGTCCTAAAACAATGGCAATAGTGGTGCCCATTGTATGGACATATTAAAATTTTATGGTAACACTTTTTGTGAAATATTGACACCTAGGGTAACAGAACCATGAAATATTGTCACGTTGTCCATTGTCTAGAACAGTGATTCCCAAAGTGGTCCAGGTGCACGGGAGACTTGACGGGGGTCTACGTTAGACCTAATCTTCACATTTTTTGACGAGTTTTGGGAATCTGGTAGAAATGTAGCAGCAGAAGGGTCCACCGAAACCAGTAACATTTTGAAAGTGAAAAAATAGTTTAGGAACCTCTGGTCTAGAACAATGTCATCTTGGCCGTACTAGAATACTACAGCGACAATACCAGGAGGAAAGGGGGAGGCTGTAAAAATAGGAATGCAACAAAATGTCATGTACACAACCATAAGAGGGATTGAATCTCCCCAAGCCACAAAAACTTTGGACATGATTTTTTTGCAACAGTCAAAATATTTAGAGTATTAAAAAGGAATTTATGGAAGATATTTAAAAAAAACTGAAAAAAATCCTCGAAAATGATCAAAAGCAAAAAAAAAAAAAAAATGGACTAAATTGCTACAAGAGTTTTCTCGACTAAATTGTGACTTTCTCATAGAAAGCAGAACAATGGGACGTCTTGAAAGAAAAGCCCTGGAAGTTTATGTGAAGTTCCAAGGTAGTTAGAGAATATCCTTTTTATTTTTCCTTTGAAAAGCAAAGTATCACCTTATCGCTTCCTCAGGACTGCGAAACCGCGTTTCCTGAGTGGTATTTCGAGGTAAAAACCTGAGGTGGTGAAAAACTGGAGGCAGCTGAGACGTCCAATCTGTCAAGCTCCATTTTTCGAAGAAAGGAAAGACTCAGGAGTGAACGTATTTAACAGGAGCTGTTTCCTGCACTATTAAGGAGGAGGGGAAGAATAAAAAAGAATGTTACTAAGTGTGTACATGAGGAGATCTGTGCTACTGTTATCGCTGACCTGCAGCTTAGCCCTTGTGTCTCAGCTGCCAAAAAGCTCCCATTCAACCTTAATGCTGAGTTCATCAGTGTTGCACATGTCAGGATTCTAACCGGCGAATACAGGACAGACAGTCATTCTATTCAACCGCCTGGGGACACCGTGACAACTGAAATCCCCTCGCAGACTGTCCGTATCAACCTATGACAGGTCACAACACATAACCCTTCTAGAACCACAAGGCTCCTTCCCCTGTTGTCAGCCCTGTCACTTAAACAGAACAGGGAGTCTTATCACCAAACCTGACGTGAGCCTGACAATTAAGATGAATTGCAAAATACTTCTGGTGCCACGCATCTAACAATAACTTGGCAGAGGATCCCACACGCAACCGTTGGGTGGTATACAGAAAAACTTCATCCCTGCTTAGCCTTCGAATTTGCATTTTTAGTAGTCCGGAAGACACAATTACTGAAGACAATTCTTTTTGTTACATTTTTTTTTACCGTCGTGCTCAGGCAAGACACAGATTTATCCTATTTTTGTTTGCGGTTGGGCGGAACCTTTTTTTCTTAATAACTTGATCAATGATGCTTGTCACGCCTGTACGGTGCCAAGAGGGTCTAAAACCCCAAAAATGTCATTTATCTACAGGTTGTGCTCAGTAATTCACTGTCAGGTTTAGTCTTATCTTATGTTTGTTTTCTTTTGTTAGCCTTAGATGTCTTACAATGTAATAATATCCGTATTATCCAGAGATGGATTCCTGACTACCCCGCCTGCACAGTGACTGAGAACCTTCATGTAAACACACTGATACAAGGAGAGCTGACAATTATTCTGTATGGGAGGGATCGGAGGGACTCTCACTGTCTTCTAGGAGTCCTGATTCTTATCCAGAAACCTTCTCCAAATCATATAAATACATGTCACAGAACTCAGCTTCTCTCCTCTATCCTATCCTATAACCCTATATATCACAGAACTCAGCTTCTCTCCTCTATCCTATCCTATAACCCTATATATCACAGAACTCAGCTTCTCTCCTCTATCCTATCCTATAACCCTATATATCACAGAACTCAGCTTCTCTCCTCTATCCTATCCTATAACCCTATATATCACAGAGCTCAGCTTCTCTCCTCTATCATATAACCCTATATATCACAGAGCTCAGCTTCTCTCCTCTATCATATAACCCTATATATCACAGAGCTCAGCTTCTCTCCTCTATCATATAACCCTATATATCACAGAGCTCAGCTTCTCTCCTCTATCATATAACACTATATATCACAGAGCTCAGCTTCTCTCCTCTATCATATAACCCTATATATCACACAGCTCAGCTTCTCTCCTCTATTATATAACCTATATATCACAGAGCTCAGCTTCTCTCCTCTATCCTATCCTATAACCCTATATATCACAGAGCTCAGCTTCTCTCCTCTATCATATAACACTATATATCACAGAGCTCAGCTTCTCTCCCTCTATCATATAACCCTATATATCACAGAGCTCAGCTTCTCTCCTCTATCATATAACCTATATATCACAGAGCTCAGCTTCTCTCCTCTATCATATAACCCTATATATCACACAGCTCAGCTTCTCTCCTCTATTATATAACCCTATATATCACAGAGCTCAGCTTCTCTCCTCTATTATATAACCTATATATCACAGAGCTCAGCTTCTCTCCTCTATCATATAACCTATATATCACAGAGCTCAGCTTCTCTCCTCTATCATATAACCCTATATATCACAGAGCTCAGCTTCTCTCCTCTATCATATAACCCTATATATCACAGAGCTCAGCTCCTCTCCTCTATCATATAACCCTATATATCACAGAGCTCAGCTTCTCTCCTCTATCATATAACCCTATATATCACAGAGCTCAGCTTCTCTCCTCTATTATATAACCCTATATATCACAGAGCTCAGCTTCTCTCCTCTGTTATATAACCCTATATATCACAGGGCTCAGCTTCTCTCCTCTATCCTATAATCCTATATATCACAGAGCTCAGCTTCTCTCCTCTATCCTATACCCCTATATATCACAGAGCTCAGCTTCTCTCCTCTATCATATAACCCTATATATCACAGAGCTCAGCTTCTCTCCTCTATCATATAACCTATATATCACAGAGCTCAGCTTCTCTCCTCTATCATATAACCCTATATATCACAGAGCTCAGCTCCTCTCCTCTATCATATAACCCTATATATCACAGAGCTCAGCTTCTCTCCTCTATCATATAACCCTATATATCACAGAGCTCAGCTTCTCTCCTCTATCATATAACCCTATATATCACAGAGCTCAGCTCCTCTCCTCTATCATATAACCCTATATATCACAGAGCTCAGCTTCTCTCTTCTATCATATAACCCTATATATCACAGAGCTCAGCTTCTTTCCTCTATCATATAACCCTATATATCACAGAGCTCAGCTTCTCTCCTCTATCATATAACCCTATATATCACAGAGCTCAGCTCCTCTCCTCTATCATATAACCCTATATATCACAGAGCTCAGCTTCTCTTCTCTATCATATAACCCTTTTTGCTTCCTAAGCGGGCAGTCTTTTCCTAGAGTTGTCAGACAATCCAATGTCCCCCATGTTGTTACCTTCTACCTCAAAGTTGTATCTAAAAGTCACAGGGAGATACACTGCAGCTGCATCTCCCTCCTCTCCCTACCTCTGTCTGCTCTTTCACAGTAGATACATTTTACAACTGATGCATTTACACTTCCTTCCATGTGTATGTCCCTTTTACCATCCCAGTATGTGGTCAGTATACATTGCAGCTTAGGGGTTTACAGTTCCCTTGACTATACATTCAGAATATTGCTTTATATAATCTTCATTTCAATATATTTTGTCTTGATCTTTGTATTATTTCTTCCTATGGGTTTATATTATTTCTTTATTCCATCTAAAGTGAAATAATTTATCAAACATTCTTGATGTAAACTTTTCTCCTGTCTTGGCTGCTATGCTGAGTGTATCATCATGGTTACAGACTACAAACCCTGTGTAGTCTGATCTTGGAATTCCGTTCCATTCCATCTTTATCCCTACTTGTTACTAATCTACCGAATGTATCGAAGAAAGCAGGGGACACAATTAGAAAAGTAGGAGCTGTACACAGAAGAGGATGAAGAATATTCTAGATCAGTTCAAGCACTGACGTTCCATGCAATGTCTATGACGCCGATGAGAACAGCTTGGGGCCATGTGGACATTTAATGGGGTGTCAATGCGCATGCCTGGCCATTGTTGTGCAGTGAGAAGGAAAGGGAACTTCGGACCCCGGTTCTAGTGATCCGTAGGGGTCCCAGTAATAAAGTCCCCAGAATTCTGACATATATCACATATCCTGTTAATGTCTTTGGTGGGACACCCCTTTAAATATTTGCTCTCAAGACCCCATGTTTAGGTATAACTATATTTTTAAAGGGCTGAAAATATCCTAAGGCCAAGTCATCAATATTAGAGAATAGTATTCGAAATACTCGTACTCGATCGAACACTACTAGCTGTTCGAAGTTTAAGGTTCGATGCAGAACCAGCGTTGATTGGCAGAATGCTATACAGTCAGCCAATCAACGCTGGTTCTTCTCCTACCTTTAGAAGTCTTCTCCGTGCAGCGTCCCCGCGGCGTCCGGCCTAGGCAGAGCCAACTGCGCATGTGCGGGCATGTCCTCGCATGCGCAGTCGGCTCTGCTCAGGCGTCGGGCCGGGCAGAGCCGACTGCGCAAGTCCGCGCATGACCACGCATGTGCAGTCGGCTCTGCCTAGGCCCCAATGAATAGGCAGAGTGAATTCCAGCCGTAAGAAGACGCGGGGACGCTGCGCCGGGAGAAGACTTCAAGGAGAATCCAGCCCGACCGTCACTCGTGGACTTGGTAAGTATAATTTTATCGAATTTTACGTACCCCTGAAATGAGCATTTCCCCGATAGACTATAATGGGGTTCGAAATCCGTTCGAACAGTCGAACAGTGTGCGGCTGTTCAAATCGGATTTCGAACCTCGGACATTTTAGTGTTCGCTCATTTCTAATCAATATCAGATTGTTGGGACGCGCCAGATTTATTAATGACCATTGACAATAGAAAACCAAGCTCACTTCTGATGCATGGACCAGCAGACGGTGCACCCCATTTATAAAGGGGTGCGCACCTTTACAAATATGAGGTGCGTCCTTTACAGGTTCAGGGGGTTTGTAGCCAGTGTTACTATATCTTCCGCATGGTGATGAGAATGTGTTCAGCAACCGGATCACCGCTTGAGGGTACAGTAATGGGGGCAATGGTGCCCCCTAGGTCCATGGATAAAAAAAATATATATATAATTAATAACTAATATTAATTGCAAAACATACACTGCTTTCCGATTTGTATATGAGTTATCATCACACACATGCATATATTGAAATGGTTAACTGCCGTTGATCCCTCCAGCCTACATCAGGTCAGAAGGTATGAAAAATAAAGTGACTTATCCTGAGCTCTTCTGCAGCCCTATCTCAGGGTTTTAGTTCTGGTTATGGTACAAATGTGTGTTTATAATCCCCTGTGAAAATAAAATATTTTCTGTGACAGCTAAGGCATTGTCCTCCGTGACATCTGTGTTTTTCTGTTGAGGATTTCCTGCCAAATGCAATAAGACAACTGCGTGACCCACCTTGAGAGACGGACGGCGCTAACTGATTATAGCACAGCAGGCCTAGGTACTTTTCCTAATAACGTCTCCAGATCCGCCAAACCTAGCCCTCTCTTTAAGTACATAAAAATTGTAATTTAGGTGAGGCGGGCGAGATCCTCCGTAGGAGAGCTCCTAGGAGATAGATTGTGAAACGCGTTGGAAGAAAAAAAAAAAATCAAGTCCTTCTTTATAGTACCAGCTGGATTAAGCCACCTGTCAACCTTGGCAACGGACTGGAAATGTTAAGTGTGACAAAAGAAAACAGGTGGACAGGTACTGGAAAGTGAAAAAAAAAAAATTCTCCGTCCTTTACAGAGGAATGCATAGACAGGTGCAGAAGTTCATGTTACCGCGTGAAAACGGCAAATAAATACACGGCATTAGTATCTGACGTGCTCGGCGAGCGCGCAGGGATGTTAATAACTGGCAAGGTACACTAATCTCTGATTGCAACATTTGGTTTACCTTAATCTAGAGGGACAGATGTATTAAAGAGGGAATTACACTAATCAGTTCAAGGCCCTTGCATATAAAACTTCCCATTAGGCTTAAAGTACAACAGCTTACGCTTAGTCTCTACGAGCCTACATCTGGTTTCGAACAAGGCAGGCTCTCATTTGCAAGGTACAAAACTAAAAACAAGGGAGGAGGAGGAGGAGGATTGGAGGAATGACAGTTGCTGGGTGAGGGCGATAAAACTAGCAACCTCGTAAGACAATACTTGGAGAGCGCAACCCTACGGAGGCATCTCGATACTTAAGAGGAACCCGGTTTTGTCTCTTATTCACGATATAGAATGGATGATTGTTAAGGTATGAGGCTCCCCCGGACCATATGCCTATAATCCTCCAATATCTCCAACCACCTACGGAAATTCTACGGTGACCTTATTCCCCCTCCTGCGCTCAGGTTGAGGCCGGCCCTCGGGCATTCATGGCACAGTCTCTGCTGTTATATCCCAAAGGTTTATGGTGATTTTTTTTTTTTTGGGCTTTGCAAAGTATAAATCCAACTGATTAC
This sequence comes from Leptodactylus fuscus, assembly GCF_031893055.1. NCBI lineage: Eukaryota > Metazoa > Chordata > Amphibia > Anura > Leptodactylidae > Leptodactylus > Leptodactylus fuscus. Next base: position 82,908,857 of record NC_134272.1, read on the forward strand.
TCTGCACTCTTTTGCTTGGCTGAGCCTTTACAATCAGACATCCCCGTTAACAATAAGCTCTTAATGAATCAAACATCTACAGAATTAGTTTCACCTAGCTGCCTCGTTCCCAGGCAGAACAAGTCTTTGTCAGACCTGGTTTGATGGGAAAAGCTAGTGACACATGGTGCACCTATTGATAAACAATTTCGTAATGAGGGACAGGACAAAAAATTACCTAAAACAACCTGATTAAAAATGACAGGCCCGACGCTAGAACGGCGCTCCATGATTACCGGGATGGTTGCACTTAAAATAAAAAATAATTAGGCGAAGGGGGCAATTGAAATTTTAGATTTTGGAGTCTAGGTTTGGAGACAGATAATAGAAGAAGAATAGACGGGGTTAATAAAAGTGATGCAACCCCGATTCAAAAATATCTCAAAAAATGAGAAGAGAGAAAAGGCCCAGGGTGATTTTCTGACACTTCCCGGTGGAAGGGAATAAATACGACCTACACATGTGGATGACTTGTCAGGAGGTTCCTTTAAATCCATGAACAGATGTATTGTATCAGCCGTCCGATGAACGCATGGGAACCTGTAACTCGGAGTGACTGACCGCGTGTTTGTCTCTCATTCCGAGGCTCCAGAATTTGTGTGAAAACAGTAGACACTATTTAACGACATGGATGTGTAAAAAGAGAACAGATATCAAGTGGAGTCATTACCCGGCCGCCTTATGGAAGGGATCTGCTCTGCGAGGCTTCACGTTGACTTGTGTTACGGAAATATGTTTATTTGTAGGTTAAGGATTGCGCTAAGTCGGGTATGTCTCGGAGATTACGTTGAGACTGGCCAAGGAGGCTCCGGTGGGCCATTGTAGACGTTAGTGGGCACCGTTCCAATGTTTCCCCCCATATACTTTAATGTCCGCTCAAGGTTCTTATACAGCAGAGTGCCCCTTTAAGTAACCGCCAAACAATGCCAAATCAGTGAGCAGATAACCAATAAACTACATACAAATCACAAAAAGATCCAGTAACCTAACACCGTTCCCATGGATTTGCCCCCAGGCTCCGACGGTCGTGATGTCTCTGACTCAAAGTCTGAAGGATGGAGCAAGGCGGTGATAGCTTGGTGCTCGTTCACACGGGGCAAGAGGGAGCAGATTTTGATGCCGAATCCACCCCAAAATCCACCCCCTCACAATAGAGGTCTATGTAGACCGCTAGCATTTTGTTCCCACTCACGGAAAAAAGAAGTGACCTGCCCTTTCTTAAGTTGGATTCCGCGGCTGATTCAGCCACAGCGTCCGCCATCGCAACACCTCCCTCCCGACTACGCCCATTTCTTTGGGTCTAATCCGGAGCGGAAAGCTACGACGGAATATGTTCACGCAGAACCCCATGTGAACTAGCCCTTAGGGTCCATTCACACGAAGTAAAATGGCGTGGATTCTGGCGTGACCCCGCGTGAATTCCACACGGGATTGGCGCCAGAATCCACACGGTAAAAAAAGCCTCCCCATAGAGTTCTATGGGGAGGCTTTTTTACCGTGCGGATTCTGACGGCAATCCCGCATGGATTGCGCGTGAATTCCGCGCGGAGTCATGCCAGAATACACGCCATTTTACTCCCTGTGAAAGGACCCTTATATTCAACAGTATCTGCATCCAACAATGGGAAAACATCCAAAATGCGGGACTACCCTGCTCAATCTGGGTCTCGACCACTATAGTGTCTGGTGTAGATACACCATTTGCCCTATGTTAACCCTGCTGAATAGTCCAGCAGAAGATACCAACATTTTAAGGACGGCAAGGGCTATTTCCTAGAGGTCGTTGGAGGATGGGTTCCCAAAATCCTTTACTCTGATGGGTTTATGGAACTTTATTCCGATATTGATTGAATTATATTGAATTACAATTACAATTAGAATTTTTGCAATAACAATTGAAATTCTGGCCATACATGGTGATCACTGAGATCAGAGAGGAAATATTGGCCCATCGGTGGAATCAACCCTTCACTTCTGTCCTAAAAATACTATAGGTGTGACCCGGGGCTTACATTTCCAAAGCCAGTCTTACTCGTACATATCTGCAATTCTGTTTTGCGTTTCGGTCTTGAAATTGTCAGACTGATGGACCTGTCATGTAAGAGACACCAATGGCGTCCAACAACGGACGCAATGGCGGAGATTTATCAAGACTGGCGTTATCAGGGGAGAAAAGGTAAAAAATCCAGAACATCAAGTAATAGAATAAGAAACGAGAGTTTGATACATTTGTGGACACAATAACCAGGACTTCTATTGTTCACTACAATTTCCCTGGACCTTTATGGCAGCCCATTGACACAGGACTTACAGCCCCATAGCAATGGTCCATCTGCCTCGTATTAGTAGCCCCGTATTGATATGTGATAGTCGGAGGGCCCCATTACAGATTTGTATCCAGGCCCGGGAGCCAAGTTACACCTCCGCTGTACAGTCTAATAGTCCATGTTATACGAGTTCTACAAAAAGACAACAAAAACAAACGACTATTGTTCTGGGCAGTTACAGATCTTGTGGTCTGAGCACTGGCAGCGGATACATGACACTCGGGAGATTGGAAAGAAAAGGGGGGGGCGAACACAGAATCGAGTGCGAAGGAGTAATGTGCCAGAACTAGAAGAAACTCTGCAAGATTCCAGCCCCGCAAAAGACTCCCAACAACAACTTTCCTTAAGAAATAAAACATTGACCGCACTAAAGAAAGTTGGACTCTATTAACTGGTATGGGGTCTATTAAGAAGCGCCCCAAGGTTTGTTGCTCCCATCTTGGTGGGATTTTGCTTGCACAAACTGAAGGCTAAACAGGAAGGGGGATTATTCAAGGAGACCGCTAAAGAGACAATCTGGGCTCACCTTTCCACACCTGCCTAAAATTTTTGCACAGTAAAAGGGTGCAGAGGTTAGCCCCTCTACCTCCCACAAAATAGCTAGCGCTAAAACAGACTTCTCATTGGCTGAAGGTCATGCGTATGCAATGGTAAGAAACCTTAAAAAAAACACATGGATATTATTTTTTGCAGATTTAACTATTTCCTGCCTGCAATGGGAAGGCAGCCCTGAATATCCGATAAAATAGGAGCAGCTTCACACAAGTCCCAAATACTTGCCCCGCTAGGTCCATGGCCGGATAATCTTTCCATTGTAATGACATGAAAGGCAGGTCAACACCTGGCACACATCTGACCCCGTCTACAGTCACGGATTTGACACACATTTGTGCTGTGAATAGACTATACATCGCATCTAAAATTGTTGACATTCATTTGATTCAGAGTGTAGCGATCCCATAGAAACCCGAGGCTAAGGTGTCACAGCGCAGGCCCCTATGCACACTGGAGCTGCGCCTTTAAAGGGAATGTATCAACAATATTTATTTATTTATTGAAACCAAATGTATCAATTTTTTTCTAATCTGTTTTTAGATTTTTTTTATTCTATTTTCTGTCCATGATTATGGGGGCGGCCATCTTGCCTGAGCTTCTCCTCTGCTCTGTTAACAGCGTTTAGTGATCTGCTTTACAGCATAGTCACGGCCATAGGCAGCCATAGTCTGGAGCCGACTCATTGAGATCTATGGAGAGTTTCGTAGATATTCTCTACACAGGGAGGGGGAGGCGATAAGATGTGACATCATGGGTCAGTGGTGTTATCTATAGAGGTGTTATCTTCTATGGTAGTCCTGTAAATGAGACGACTGCTGCAAAGACAATCCATACAGGCAAATATCAGTCTATTATTAGGCTTTGTGACCAGAGTGAAAATTGTAAGGAAAATTGCAGGAATTAATACATACAGGGGTGAACCATGGGTTTCTGCCGCCTGAGGCGGACGTCAGAAAGCTGCCCCCCGGGGCGGGGCGGAAGGGGCGGGGCCAAGCGGAGGGGGCGGGGCTGAGCAGAGGGGATGGGGCTGAGCGGAGCGAGCGTCTTTAACAGTTAGGGAGAGGACCTGCTCTCTGCCTGAGCGTGAGGGGCGGCCGCTGGAGCAGTGCTGCTCCAGAAGCCTCCCCAATCCACCGCTCAGTGACGGTGACCCTAAGCCAGTCCAGAACAGCTTGTCCTGGACTGGCTTATGTCAGCAAAAATGCCACCCTCCCCGGGGCCCTGGCATAGTGCCGCCTGAATAGGTTTATTATAAAGACATTTTCCTATGAAACGTTCCCATTGGAGTCTTTATGCTTGTAGTATACAATACTGTATCTATTGTCAATTAAGGATGAAATGTTGGGTCAGTGGTGTTATCTACAGAGGTGTTATCTACTATTGTAATCCTGTAAATGAGATGACTGCTGAAATGAAAACCCTGACAGAATTGGCAATTGTTTGCCCATTATTAGGCTTAGTGGTAAGAGTGAAAATTGCAGGATATAGTATTTTTTTTTTTTGATAAATATACATAGTGACATGTAAAACTAAACATAAAATCATCAAAAATTTAAATCTAGGCTGCCTTATCCTTTCCATACTTCTACAGTATATTCTCCCCTGTCAATGGTTTAGGTACAGATGGTGCTGCCCCCTTATAGGATATGGCCACAGACAGTATTGCCTCCTTGCCTCTTCCTATCTAGCGCCCATGAGATGAAATCCTGATGGAACAATTGAAAGATTTCAGGAGTGGATGTTACTAAACAGCCAAGCCCCAGCTCTCGTATATTGTCGCCGTCGGTCTTGGTCTTGTTTGTTTTTTTTTCTGTAAAATTCTCAGAATTTTCTGCGCAGACGAATCCTTTTATTAAGCTTTTGTTTTTCAAATTGAATCAAATTGAACATTTTGTAATTTTCTGAACACGAACCAATAAATGTTTCATATTTGGTCCCCGTCTTGTTAGTTCTGTCCAGATCTATCTTAGATAATACTCTGATTTTACATATCAGCGGCGTCTTATTTACGGGCGTTTTCTTCCGGCCGCTGATTATCGCTGATTGGTTGCCATCTCAACAATAACTGAAGACAAGATAAGGCTCGGATGAGGATGATAAGACTCCTTGGCTCCAACCGTCGCTGCTAATCATAGCCAGGTTTGGCAGGACGCTGATAACTTTTTGGGCAAAACTTTATGTATTTTAGAAGATTTTACAGATACCGAACCGATCTGCTGATGCCTGAGAGAATTCTCACTACTTGCATGTATTAGATTAGGGCCGGCCCCATAGCGAGGCCATCTGGGCAAACACTCTCTATATATAATAATGGAGAGGGGTGGATAGTGGGCCCACTGGGCCAGCAAGATACCAGAACTAGCCCCAAATAAGGGCTCTAAAAATGTCCCCCAGGCCCCACTCTATTAGTTGCCTTGTGACATGGCAAGGACATTGTGGTCCAAGGAAATTTGCAAAAGTTAGCTGTTCTATAAAGTCCTTTTGGCAGGGGTGTCAGGCCAGGACTATTAAGACTCCCCCATGCTTAAAAATCAAATGAACTCATCCAATATGGTGGCACCAGCAAACTACCCCACGCTTCGTTCACACCTTCACTAAGGTTTCCATTTTTCAGGTCAGTTTGGGGACTGGAAAAACCAAAACCCAATCCGCTTAGCCCATAGACTAACCCACAAACCCAAAGCAGTTCCCCGCGGAAATCTGTATCCCCCACAGACTATTATGGGGTCTGCCAAGTTTCCACCCAAAACCAGAGCAGAACAGGGGACAGAATCTCCAAATGGTCACACATCGCAAACGTGAACCCTTCCTTATATGTATGAGGACCTGCCGACTCTCCGAGGATGGAAGAATCGGGTTTGTTCATTCCCAAAACCCAATCCTTTTGTTCTCAGAGGAAATAACCTATCTTCAAATGTGTTTTTGGTCCCTCCTGAGACTCCAGGGTACGGTGGAGTCCCCCATAGCCACATCCCGGAAACTAAGCATGCCTGTGTATGGAGGAGACAAAACCTTTAGGACTTAGACATTTCGTGGACCCTCATTTAAGAAGAACAGAGAACTGGTAGGTCCAAGGGTCCACAAATAGGTGCCACGTAATCGCCTCTACTGGAAAAAAAGGATAACCAGCTGTGGTCAGAGAAGGTAGACCCGCAGCTATCGACCATTTTCACATTGATGGGCGTTTTTGAGACAACGCTTTAAGGTTGCATTTTTGGAATGGAGCTTCCAGTGTAAAATCCATCAAAAGACTTGGTTCTGTAAACACAACTTTTTTGTTTTGGAAGTCACAGAAGAAGCAATGTAAACCCAACGGACCCCAATATGGTCAATGGTGTTACTTTGGGATCCATTGTTGTCCATCACTAGATGGATCCATTTTAATCTTTATCCCATTGGTCGTACAACCCACCTAAACCCCGCAGTGAAATTCCTCTAATCCGGCATCTCGTAATCCACAAAATCCAATAATCCGGCACTTGTTTCCAGCCGGGAGAGCACGAGAAGGAGATTCTATTAAGGTCTTTTTATTTCTTCTATTATTTTTTGTTTTTTACTGCTCCTCCGACAAGCAGGATGAGCGGGTTCTGCTGTATGGTAGTAAAATGCATTAATGACTGACCCTGTAAGAGCACTTGAAGAGCGCTGTTTATAGGCCACGGTAAATAAAGTAAGCCATTGACTCCCAGATCCGTCAGTCACACTTCAGGCGAGCACCAATAAGTGTTCAGAGCTATCACATTACAGGAGAGCGGGCGGCCGGGGAGCGCTGTTTAATAGGACAGCACAATGCTCAAAAGCAGCATCAATTCTCATTATTTGCTATTGCTGATAAGAGGAGGAACAGATCTAGGATTACCCCGGAACGACGTAGGCAGGGCACGGGCCGGGGTTACAATACTGTGCATCCGACCTATGTAGTACAGTCCGAGGATTAGCGCCCAACAATCAAGGCAAAACCTACACATAAGCTCGATTTTCAATTTCAAAAAAGTTAAATCCCATTATTTCAGGATCAACTTTTTGGGATTTTGGGATTTCTGTAGAGACCCACTTAAAAGTCATGTGTAGGGCTGAAACTCCTAGAGTGGGAAGTATAAGAGCATGTTGAGAGTCGCAGTTTTTCAGCAGGTTGGACGCCCTGCCAATGCCTGAGGAAGATGTAATGCAGCCAGGGCCAATTTAAAGGGGCTCTATCAGCAAAATCATGCTGCTAGAGCCCCACATATGCGTGCATAGCCTTTAAAAAGGCTATTCAGGCACCGTAGAAGTTAAATTAAACTACCCCCCCCCCCCCCCCCGTTTTAAAATAATAACTTAAAAAAGAATGTGCTCTACTTACGGAACGTGCACCCTGGGCGGGCATTCAGGGTGTGTCTTCATCTTCTTCCCCGCCTCTTCTTCCTCTGACGTCTTCGGGTCCCGTCCTCCTCCGGCGCTTGCTCGCGGACACTGATAAAAAAAATTGCCCGGGCGCATGCGCAGTAGCCGTAGTAGATGCCGCGTGCTACTGCGCATGCGCCCGGGCTATTTTTTTTATCAGGGCCCCCGAATGTATTAAAATGGCCCTGAATGCCACCGTTCCTGCATAGAACATCATGGACCTAACAATCAGGACTATAAAAAGGGAATTTTTTGTCCTTTATGTGCCCTTATAAAAAATAGCCCCATAGCAAAAAACATTATAAATGTTTTTGGATTATAATATTATATCGTTTCATCTCGGGACAGGAGACCTCAGAGATCTTTTTGCCCCTCTACCTACTTACCATCCCGTGTTAGATAGAAGGACTGTCTTGTCTGTTCATGTTGTGATCATGGGAAAGTGAAGACTTGTTCATATGACCCATCACTCATGGGCATAGGGCTCACCTGATGGTCCCATCTTCTCATTGGTCTGGTTTCCCTTTTTTTGGAGCCCAAATATCTTAAGACATTTTCTTGTTCATGGGGTCTTCACTAGAGATGAGCGAGTAGTACTCGATCGAGTAGGTATTCAATTGAATACTACGGTATTCGAAATACTCGTACTCAATAGAGTACCACTCGCTATTCGAATGGAAAAGTTCGATGCAGAACCAGCATTGATTGGCTGAATGCTATACAGTCGGCCAATCAACGCTGGTTCTTCTCCTACCGTTAGAAGTCTTCTCCGTGCAGCTTCCCCGCGGCGTCTTCCGGCTCTTCATTCACTCTGCCAGGTATCGGGCCTGAGCAGAGCCAACTGCACATGTCTGCTTGTAGTGTGGACATGTGCAGTTGGCTCTGCCCAGGCCCAATGCCTGACAGAGTGAATTCAGAGCCGGAAGACGCCGAAGAAGAAGACTTCTTGGAGGATCCAGCCCGACCCTCACTCGTGGACTTGGTAAGTATAATTTGATCGAACGTTGCCTACCCCTGAAACAAGCATTTTCCCCCCATAGACTATAATAGGGTTCGATATTCGATTCGAGTAGTCGAATATTGAGGGGCTACTCGAAACGAATATCGAACCTCAAACATTTTACTGTTCGCTCATCTCTAGTCTTCAGTGACAGTGTCAGATAATGGGTAACTACCTTAAATTGTCCTTGCACGTTGGACAATTGTGGTAGATGCCACTAACGTTGACCTTATTGGTTTGGGGCTCTGATACCTGTCTCCAAATGTCTACTTTTTGAAAAATCAGGAATTAACAGGGGGTTTTTTGTTTGTTTTTTATACTTTCACCCCGAGTGGTAACCAAATTTGGTAAAATCTGAGCACGAACATAAATATTCAACTGAATGTCCTCGAGATAAGAAGTTGGAGCATCAAAGATCTTGAAGGAATTAGAGAAGTGGAGAATTCTGGGTAATAGAGGATCTTGGGCTTTACTTCTTGTAGTTAGATTTTGTCATCCAGGAGGCTCTATATGTAGCCAAGGAAGTGCGACCTACTGACCCCCCACCAAGGCAGTTGGTAGAATTGGGCATTAAGTCCTATTCCATGGGCCCACTTTTGGATGATATCGGATAAACCCAGCCCTTATCTCCCCTCAAACCAAATTTGACGTTTCTAAAAATTTGCAACAATTCTGTCAAATTCAGGACAATTGGCAAATATGTCTCCACCACTCAGGACACATTTCGACCAACCCCCCAGTCACTGGGCAGCCTACATCCATGCCTCTATACGACTTGTTCCCTATTTCTCGCCATGCCTGTCCCAGGTAGAGCGGCTTTTATTTGAGATGACCCCAGTGGAATCCACAGGAGGTCCCAAAATGATCTTTCACAGGCTAAACACTTGAGTACGAGGGGCGCTGCTTATACGATAAGAGTCTTATGTCATTTGCATTATAGTATAGATGCCAAAACTGCTTAACATGGCTTAGCGCGCTGAACACCGGCCATTCACACGGGTGGGGTGGAAGAAAAAAAAAACCCTAAATGAAGGTCTCTGTTATTTTTGTTTTTTGATTATTTTTTTTTTCTATCTGTGAAATATTCCCCTAATAATTGTGACAGCGGCGAGGAGCGCTCGTAGATCTCCGGCAACAACATTATTTGAGAATTTGTTCGCTAAACATTTTATGCTAATCCACAGAAAGGGATTGACGGATCTGATAAAGAAGACATTCCTTGGGCTAATCTGCGCCTCTTGGTCGTCTCATCTGATTAATAGCAGACATTTTGCCTTTAAATGGCTCTTAGTATGTGTCACGGCTCCACACCTTCGCAGCCATTACGCTTTTATTGGGTGAAATATGCGCTTCATTTCGATTCGCCGGCTTTCTTATGTCGGGTGAAGACGAGATGTTTACGCATAATTCTGGATGGAAAGAGCTTTGTATCCGATATTTAGGGACGACGATATTAAAAGTATAATTTTCTTGCGGATCCATAAACACTCCAGCAGAACTCTCCATCAAAGGGAATGTTTGTTACGGTTGACGGCAAATAGTCGGCGCCGTCTGCTACCTGCAACAGATACGAGAGGAGAATCGGATATGAGCCCCCCTATGACCAGACCTGTTCTGTATATCTATAGGGTCACTGGATTAACTTATGGTTGGGTATCCTGTACATGGGAACGCCATGTTGGGGGCTAAGGTTTGCACAAACCACTTTTTGGGTCAAGATTGGCCTAATTTGCTCGGATTGTCACCCAAAAATGAAGACAACTCTGATCATTTGGGGACGTTGCAACTATTCATGATCAAAAGAAATAGCAAAGGTGTCTCTCCATACTGAGCACATTCATTGGAACCGAATATGTCTTGGCCAATACAACGTTGCACCAGGTGTATGGCCATCTTAAAGGGATTGTCCTACAATATCTTAGGTGTCAGATTGCCAGGACCCGCACTAGTCACAAAAACAGGGCTCCCATGCCCACCTTTTACAAAAAGTATCAATTTTGCATGCGTGCAACCACAGTGGTCGGACCCCAGCAATCGGATACATCACCAGTCCTAAGGATAGGTGACATAAGATATGATTATGGGGCAATGGCTTAAGATCAACTCAACGTGGAGATGACTTTGCAGCCAATCACTTGCCAATAGATTTGGCAAGATCCCCAATGATCACGCATTAGATCTAAATGTGGAAGATAACGGAGATGATGTGGACTTCAACACGTTCTGTAAAGGGTGGCCTCACGATCATCTTCTCTGGTGGGTACAAAGATCCACATTGTGGCTTCGTGTGGGTACAATTTGCAATGACCCATCATATAACACTGCCCATTAGTTATACACACTATATATCCATGACCCCTAGGGGATCACAGACTTTGCCACTGGCTGTATCAGTATGGCTGTATCTGCTTGGACCATGGTCACACTGGTGGTCAGTACTAGTCTTACCTCAAGCTCTATGGGAGTCTGAGACTGAAAGAAACCCCATGAATGGCAGATACAACACAACATGTGTGGCCGAAATGAGCAAATATCCCGTTGCTCTATTCTCAATCACGTAGAGGTCTCAGCCTGTGTGTTGCCAACTTAAGGAATGTAAGTAATCTCCATGACAATGTACGGAACTCTTCCCAAGATGATCCGGTGTTGTGAAAGGAGGATCATGTGATGTAAATTATGCGGCAGGACCCAATATAAGAGCCTTTAAAAATATTGGCTCTCGGTCACTAGTATCTATCTATCTATCTATCTATCTATCTATCTATCTATCTATCTATCTCCTATCTATCTATCTATCTATCTATCTATCTATCTATCTATCTATCTCCTATCTATCTATCTATCTATCTATCTATCTATCTCCTATCTATCTATCTATCTATCTATCATCTATCTCTTATCTATCTATCTATCTATTATCTATCTATCTATCTATCTATCTATCTATTATCTATCTATCTATCTATCTATCTATCTATCTATCTCCTATCTATCTATCTATCTATCTATCTATCTATCTATTATCTATCTATCTATCTATCTATCTATCTATCTATCTATCTATTATCTATCTATCTATCTATCTATCTATTATCTATCTATCTATCTATCTATCTATCTCCTATCTATCTATCTATCTATCTATTATCTATCTATCTATCTCCTATCTATCTATCTATCTATCTATCTCCTATCTATCTATCTATCTATCTATCTATCTATCTATCTATTATCTATCTATCTATCTATCTATCTCCTATCTATCTATCTATCTATCTATCTATCTCCTATCTATCTATCTATCTATCTATCTATCTATCTATCTATCTATCGATCTATCTATCCTCAGTATCTATCTATCTATCTATCTATCTATCTCCTATCTATCTATCTATCTATCTATCTCCTGTCTATCTATCTATCTATCTATCTATCTATCTATCTATCTATCTATCTATCTATCTATCCATTTAATATCTATCTATCTATCTATCTATCTATCTATCTATCACCTATTGAAGCTCAGTACTGGATGTACTTAAAGGGGTTGTATAGTTTAGCTAACCCATTATCTTATTAGAGAATTCTGAGTCATTAAAGGGGTCCCTTCTCTTGCCCAGATTGTAGAGTGCTTTCCAAGAACGTCTCTTGCCCTTGGGATTATGTCCTCATAGAAACCCATTGATATAAATGGGCACTGTGTAATGCTTAATTCTCCCTGTGGGGGCGCTACCAATAAATTGAACACTCCATACAGGATACAGCTGATCTCTGCTGCTCCCAACTTATTGCCAAAGGACCTCTTTGTAACAAGTTACATTTATCCAAGGTGTTGACTCTCTAGTAGGGGTCACATCTTTCTATAGCACTGTGTACCTATTATATAGTCATGTCTTCAAAATGACATAGTCCCCACTTTTCTCTGCTGCTTTGCTGTTGGTGTGTCAGTGTTTACTGTGTTAATTGCATTGCATTCCTCAATCAGGGGGCTCGGGATGAGCAATGTTAGAGCAGTAAACTAGGCAAGGACACTATTGAAGAAAGTTTAAAGATGACTTTGTGACATATTACTCATTTTTGGCGAAGATATCATCCAGGACTATTGCACCAAACTTGAGCTGTATATAGTGCTTGCTTCCTGTTGGAAAGTTCAGTCCTATAACAGTAAAGTGCAGGCGTATAATCCCAGCGCCCCGCTGAGCACATTCCACCCTCTTGGAGCAGAGTTAACATATATCACGAGCCCAGGGGCCACCCATAACTACTGGCGTCTCGCACTCTCAACTGTGACTGTCAGTCTGTGTTCATAGCATATTTAGTGACTGTTACATGTTAGTGAAAGCTTGGGAAGGTGCTAGAGTAAAATTACCAACCCCACAATGCCTATAAAGTTATAAAGCAATTAAAAATCCCATTAGCAGCCATTACAAATCTCCGGAGAGCAGAAAGGAGACAGAAAAACACGTCCTACCAATGCCATACCGCTACTCCCGGCACTTAAGGGGTTACGAGATCCTGTAAAACCCAATTTCTCGCAAACGCAAATTTACTGTCATGACTTCACATTCAATTATTCTCACTGTGAGTGAAGTAACTTTGTAGAACATATGTCCTGTACATTCTGACCGTAGAAAGATCCGCACCATCATCTGGATCTTAAAGGGGTTTTCCACACTAAAAAGATAGGTCATCAATATCAGATTAGTGGAGGTCCGACACCCAGCAACCCCACCAATCAGCTGGTAATTAAAGAATGGAGCAGGAAGCAGACAGCTCCGTTCTCGTTATAGTGGTCAGACCTGGTACTGCAGTTAATTGAATGGAATCTAAGTTGCAGTGACTCAGTTCCACCACTACACACAGAACGGCGCTGTTTGTTTCCTGCTCTATTCTATAATCTGCTGAAAACACCTAAACAATTGGGTGCTGGGTGTCGGATTCCCATTGATCTTTAGTATATGTCAAAAATAGCACAGAGCTCAGACCAGACACCATCATAAATGCAAACCCCAGCCTACAAATTCATTTGTCACAAAGTCATTTATACTACTCTTTTTGTATACATTGTTATTTAGACAATTGTATAAGAGTGTTCCCTGGGCACCGTTCTGTATGTCATCAATATATTGATATAGAGATCTTTAAAGTGTGTGACAGTACACTCTATGGGGGAGGGGAAGTGGGCAGAACAAAAGGCCGTGTTGGTAGATGATCTTTAACTGTTTTTGACTTCCACTTACCATTTTGGATGTGCCTGACTGTTTTTGCCTCCCACCAGTCATGTTGGGTGATCCTTGACTGTTTTTGACTTTTGAATGGCCATACTGAGTTGGCCTGACTGTTTTTGACTCTCAAAAGCCATGTTGGATGATACTTAACTGTTTTCGACTCCCCTCGGCCACGTTGGATGTTTCTGACTGTTTTTGACTCCCACCAGCCATGTTGGATGTGCCTGACTGTTTTGACTCCCATAAACCATGCTAGATGACCCTCGACTGATTTTGACTCCAATCGGCCATGTTGGATGACCCTTGACTGTTTTTGACTGCCACCAGCCAGATTGGATGTCCCTGAGTGTTTTTGACTCCCACCAGCCATGTTAGATGATCCATTTCTGTTTTTGACTCCCATCAGCCATATTGAATGCACCTAACTGTTTTTGACTCTCATAAACCATGTTGGATAACCCTTTACTGTTTTTGACTCCTACCAGCCATGTTGGATGACCATTGACTGCTTTAGGCTCCCAGTGACCAAATTGGCTGACTGTTTTTCATTCCCACTGGCCATACTTAATGACCCTTGACTATTTTGGATGTTGGATGTGTCTGACTGTTTTTGACTCCTACCAGCCATGTTGGATGACCCATGACTGTTTTTGACTGCCACCAGCCAGATTGGATATTCTTGAGTGTTTTTGATTTCCACCATCCATGATAGATGACCCTTGACTGGTTTGGACTCCCACTGGCCATGTTGGATATGCCTGGCTATAACCAACCGGCCAACTCTGACCATAATCATCCACCAGGAGACTTCATTGAGTGGGGAAATAAGATATAATGGAGGAGGTTACAGGACCTCGTCTCTCTCCTACTCCCTCCAGCTCAATATATTCAACTCCCTTTACAAGGCGAAGAGTTTCCACCCCAGACGGTGACAATATCGTAATGACGGTGCATGACTGGAAGGAGTAAGGTATGTAACGATTTCTGAAGGATAATAAACCAGTAACGGGGGACTTCCCTCTGACAAGGTCCCACTTACAGCCAGTCCCACCACTCATTCACTCACTGCCTGCATTTCTGGTGGACAATGGGCCCAGCAGTGGTCTCTTTATGATTCCGCCTTTCAGATGTTAATGGGGATTGGACGTCTTCTGCCAGGTTTTCCTCTTACCAGAACACAAATTGTGGTTTACAAGACTCGGAGGAGAAAAAAAAAAAAATCTTTTTTTTTTTTTTTTTTTTTTTTTTATTCAGAGGACTGACATGTAAATTACACTCTAAGTGCTCCACTTTAAGACTCTGATCATCTCCTAATTGTCGCAGTCAATTGTAGCCAACAGACTCTTCAATCCCGAGCGCTTTGACAACAAGAGTGAGGATCAAAGACGGATCAACTCTCTTCAATATCTTTGTGTTCAGGATGCTACAAAACAATACAAAAACCCCCGAAAGGTGTAAGGGCAGAGAAAGCGAAATATGACCCCACCTATTTATATCATTAAAGGGGCCGTCCTATGGGATGAGGTCAGGGAACCCATGAAAAATAATCCATGAAATAATCCATCCAGGTCCCCGATGTACAAGTGTCTGATAACCAGCAAGGATTATACCACGAAAGATCAAAAGTGAGGAAACTTTTTGAAATGATTGTAAAGTGCGCCCTCACGAAAGCTAAAACTTTCCATTAACCCCTTCCATTGTCCTTCAAAAGCCTTTATTTTATTTATATTTTTTCAGATAATAAAACTGCCCCGGGGCTTGTTTTTTTGCGGGATTAGTTGTAGTTTTTATTGGCATTATTTTTTGTTTTCTATTTTGTTATTGCAATTCCATCTGTATTTCTAGTTTGTCAATGGACATTGTCTTATTACATTTCTTAGTTAATAAAACTGTCCCGGGGCTTGTTTTTTTGTGGGATTAGTTGTAGTTTTTATTGGCATTATTTTTTGTTTTCTATTTTTTTTTTATTGCAATTCCATCTGTATTTCTAGCATATTTTTTTCAGTTTGTCATTGGACATTGTCTTATTACATTTCTTAGTTAATAAAGCTGTATTGGGGCTTGTTTTTTGTGGGGTTGGTTGTCGTTTTACTGGCAGACATCATTTATTGACATTATTTTACAGATTATTTTTTTTACTTTAATGCATTCTGTGTTTCGAGCATTTTTGTCTTTCGTAGCAACAATTTTGATTTAAGGATCTTTTCCTAATGCCATAAATAAATTATTTTATTTTTTTTTAATTGAGGTATATTGGAGCTACAATTAACATCATATTCCTTCCATGAATTATAATAAATTTGTCGCACCGTGGCAATGTTGACCACACACCACCCACTTTTTACATAAGTGATAAGAAGATCATTAAAATTCACAATTTTTTGCAAAAAAAATTGCATGCCCCTTTGGGTTTTGAGTCTTTTTGTGGTAGATTCCTGGTTTACTACACCAGCTGTAAATATAGTTTGGTCCTCCCACAACTTTAGTGACCCCATTATGTATAACTAGGGCAGATAAAGAGAAGGGTTGAGCCGATCTTGAGATTTCAGGATCGATTTGAAAATCCGATTTCCGATCATTTTCCAGCAATCGTGAAATTTGCTTGATCGCCGATCGGAATCCGATCTTTTCTGAACCCAATCGCTCAACCCTAATAAAAAATCATAGTCAGCAAGTTGTAGACCCGCTGCTCTACCAAACTGGTTTGACTTTGAGCCATATCTAAGTCTTTCCAGTATTGACCCATTAACCCCTGCATAGGAATCTAGACTTTGCTGCAGGGAAGCTACTATGTTGCAACCTCCTGAGTCAGTCCTAGTATTCGTATCTGCTGGCTCAGTGGGGGTCAGGCCCTGAGTATGGTCAGGTACAAGCTGGGGTCAGGACTGGCATCAACTATGTAAAGGTCAGGTTCAAGCTTAGTTCCTTTGCCAAATGTGGGGAGCCATCACTGGCTGTTTGAGTAAATAATCATATAACCTAATATAAGAATTTCTGAGCATATAACTCTGCACTGCTATTCCTCTGTTATTCCCCCAGGAAATTTATAAATGGGAGTTACCAGTACTGTGTAAGTGCACACTATCCAACACTGTCCAATCTGTGTTGTCAGATTCTGTCTCTATAGAGACACACCCCTTTAAGAAGCAGAATTGTTACACCCAATTGTCAATTTACTCATAATTTTATAGGAGGAACAACAGAGGAACGGCACCTCCTCCAGTTCCAACTCTTTGCATACTTCAGTAGGTGCTGCTCCACTGATTCTGGAGCAGTTTGAGTTTTTTCTGTAGCCCCCACCATTCACAAGCAATCACTTCTGTTAGTTTTAGCACAACTATGCTCCATACTGGCTAGTGGGCGGTGCTAGGATAGAAGAAAAACAGGCACCTCCTACCTGTGGGCGGAGAGTATAATTCTTCTGAAACTAACAGCAAAGATTGCTCAGGAATGGCGGGGGCTAGAGCAAAAATTCCAACTGTCCCAGAGTCAGGGAAGCGGTATCTACTGAAGGATATAAAGAGTGAAGGTGGTCATAAGTTGCCTTTAAGAAGGTTTTTGATACATTTCCATCACAATACATGAATTCCTTCCAACTTGTCCTCTTGTAGTATCGTCTCCCCAGGATATTCTCAGTGGTTGACATTTATATTCCTAAAAACCTGCGTTATAGAACCCACCGTGAGTTATGTCAAAGAACATAAAGGCGAAATAATATTTTCTGGGCCGTGTTTTATAAATCTGCAATATTAATTGTTTTGATTCTTGTCAAGTTAGCAAAAACAAAAAAGTCAGTAAATTCCCGTCGTAATTTTTGTTTTCCTTTTATAAGGTTTCAGGCGAGCGCTGTTTTCAAGCAATTCAGCAGAAGTGAACTGATATAGCGCGAGGCAGGGACCCAATAGCATAATATTTCACTTTGGGAAAAGGTCAAATTCTGCCGCACAACTGGATAGACACACCTAGGCTGCACAATAAACTCGTAAAAAGTCACCGAGGATCCCATAAATAAGAGGGGGATTTTTTTATTTTATTGCAGAACTCTAAAGCTGCGCCTCGGTCTTAAGTTTAAGGAAAGTTTCTTCACAGATCTCTGAACCACAAAGATCAGAATTAAAGAGATCCAAATCAATAATAGGGACATAATGGAGCCTCTCATAGGAGCAGAAACCACAATCTAATAAAGCAATGCAGAGGGGCAGCGTGGTTAGAACTGCAGCCTTGCAGCACCAGAGTACTGGGTTCAAATCCCACCAGGAACAACATGTGCAAGGAGTTTGTATGTTCTCTCCATGTTTGCATGGATTTCCTCCCGTTCTACAAAGACGTACTGATAGGGGAAAAAATGTACATTGTGATCCCTACATGGGGCTCACAATCTACATGATAAAGCAATGCAGAGATATCATATGCAAATCAGCTAGCAAGTGCATTGGGGGCGGGGTCTTATTTGCAGGCACAGGCTGAAATGGTGAAGACTCTATATCCTACTGTTTTCACTCTGGCTACTAAGCCTAATAATAGACTGACACTTGCCAATTCTGTAGTGCATTTCTTTTGCAGCAGTCACCTCATTTATACCACAGACAGGATCATAATAGAAGATAACACCTCTATAGATAACAATAGATGATGTCACAGCTTATCTCCACCCACTCCCTGCACTGAGCATGTCTAGAAAATTCTCCCATAGACCTCAGAGTCTGCCTATGGCCATGATGACTGTGCTGTAAAGTGGATCACAAAATGCTGTTAACAGAGCAGAGGAGAGGCTCAGGCAATATGGCCGCCCCCATAATCATGGACAGAAAATAGAAAAAAAAATCAAATTTAAATAAATACAAAATATGGTGATCCATTCCTATATATTCCATCCATTAGTGGTGACTGCAGACAGTCTTAGCCTTCAGTCACACCTTGGAGTGTGCAGCCTGTGTGTGTACTGATGCTCCATTAATAGGTCCCATAAAATATCAGAATGGAACGGGGTATCGGAACACCCTCAGGCGTCACTCGGGCTCCTTACAAGGTTGTATACATGAAGCCTTACACAAAGGGAAGGATAATACACCAACTATCACTATATTCATCCTCTTCCAGGAGGAACAACAGAGGGACGGCCCAATGCAAACTTCTTAAATGCTTCAAATTGTTACATTGTTGCGAAATCATTACCGTTTATCAAAACAGACACATCGCTAGAAACGTTTTTCCAACACATGCTCGCGTTTTAGAATTAGATTGCTAGCTCCGCGGGCCATAATGCGCCAATAAAGCGAGAAATAATCAAGATAAAGTCGCCCGTTTGCATTAAAGTGCTGCTAACGATTATGCAAAAGAGAAGTGTTTGGCTCCATTTTAGGAGTAAGTAAGTTCATTATTTATGCAACTGACTGCAGCAAATTAATCTTTATGGGATGGGATAAGGCATGCCAATGTATAAAGCGAAATAAAGAATCAAATACAAAAGATCACATCACTCAAGATGAAGCCCTTAAACTGTTAGGAATTAATAATGGCAGGCTTTTGTGGCAATTATACCGACCCATTAATTCCTGTCCCTCTATAATTAATGAAGACAAGCTTTTACTTGGGTCTTGATAAACATGTAGACAATTAAATGTCTGATACATGTGTATATTTGCTTTATGGCCCCGATGATCTATCCTGCATGAAGTTATGGGATGTTTGCAGTCAGTTAATTTATAAACAAGCCTTCCTCCTCCATCCCAGATGGGCCGAGTGCCAGGATATACTTATATCATCACAAATGCCTCGTGTGACTACTCAATGTCATCTCCGCTGTCTCTTCTCCGTCTCCACATACTACGAGCCTGTTGCGATGGCTACGAGTCAAGTGTAAATTTACAGGAATTCCACAATTTGCCCTCCATTGGAGAGGATGACGACAATGGGGCTAGGATTGGAAAAGATCGGATCCCGATCGGCGATCGAGCAAATTTCACGATCAGGATCGGCTGGAAAATGATTGGAAATTGGATTTCGAAATCTCAAGATTGGCTCAACCCCAAAAGTGACTTTTCCCATAGAGAAGCATTGGCTAGGGTTGAGCGATCAGGATTGGAAAAGATCGAATTCCAATCGGTGATGGAGCAAATTTCACGATTGGAATCGACTGGAAAATGATCGGAAATCGGATTTTAAAATCGATCCTGAAATCTCAAGATCAGCTCAACCCCAAAAGTGACTTTTCCCATAGAGAAGCATTGGCTAGGGTTGAGCAATCGGGATCGGCTGGAAAATGATCGGAAATCGGATTTTGAAATCTCAAGATTGGTTCAACCCCAAAAGTAACCTTTCCTATAGAGAAGCATTGACTAGGGTTGAGCGATCAGGATCGGAAAAGATCGGATCCCGATCAGTGATTGGGCAAATTTCACGATCAGGATCGGCTGGAAAATGATCAGAAATCGGATTTTAAAATCGATCCTGAAATCTCAAGACTCAACCCTAGTTGGGGCTTGTCTTGTCTATGTTACCATTCAAACATACTGAGGTTTCATCCCCCAGGATTGTATGGAATTAGAGAGAAAAAAAATGGTGGCGTGTTCCAATATATGTTCCAGTGGGTTCATGGATTCCATTTGTATTACATCACCATACAAACCCAATTTTTTGATATTGTTGTAAAATTTGGCTTCCATAAATAGGAAAAGCTTCAAGGCCTTGGAAATTCAAAATGGCCACATAAGTGATCCATCAATATCTTAAGCTATAAGGTTCACCATACACCATGAAGTAAAGTTGGGTGAACCCACTGATGTTGAGACCATCCTCCATATTTTGGGTCAGGGTACATCTTGACTTTCCTCCAATGGTGAATATCAGGGGTTAGTTTTTGGCCAAGAATTTACAACCTAGTCCGAAATATGACAATGGTGGTAAGATTCTATTTCAGCAATTTCCTTTATAAGAACATAGATATTCACGTGAGTTCCGACCATGGGTGAAACTTACCATTTAATGTTCCTACCACAAGCATAGAAAAACCAAAAAGTCTATTTCATTGTGAGTCAATAACTTCCTGTAAGGAACCAACATATTTATTGTCAATGTTACCAAAACATCTGCTCTCCTTGGATCTCGTTAGATTGGCCAATATTCCCCTTAAATAAAAGAGAACAATTACGTTACTCATTAGATTTTTTTTTTTTTTTTTTTTTATCAAAAAGTTGGAAATTTTCTTGTATAATATATTGAAAACTTCTATGCAAGTGCTTATAATGTTTAAGCCCTGTTCATGGTCCATTCAGCATGTTGGGTGCACATACTTAGGATGGTTAGGTTCATACTTTTTTTTGTTTTTTAGTACCATGCCAGTGTCGCAGAGAATGCCACAATTGTGTATCTGTTCTGTATCAATCAATCTGGAATATGACACAGAAGGCACTACCTCTGAGTAGATCCCTCCTCAGCGCCGTAGCTCGTGGTGCCCGTACACCTTCAATACCAATCGGATACACTGGTTCCTTCCAACTCTATCAAAGAGATCAATTATACACCCAGGAGAATTGAGACTACAACGGACAATATCCTCTAAATCTCATATATAAATTATACTTATTAGATAGGTCTCAAATAGATGAAAGGGGCTGGTCTGGGATCCCGGACGAGCCCCCTTTATCTATTTGAGACTTATCTAACAAGTATAATTTAATTCCTTTCAACTCTACCATACACTTTTTTTAATAGGGAGGCAAGCCTTTTGGGAAACACTTGATGGGCTACGGTAAATGGTAACCTGCCCATTGTGTGCTTCCTTTCTTCGCTGACATCATGTGTCAAGGATATTTAAGAGGTCTCCATATGCATAAGTTAACTGGCATCCCGTAAATTATTGACTTCGGCCCACTTTTTTGTGTATTGGTTGTAGAGCACTGATTGGGCCTATAATACAGTTGCCAAATACATGAAGGGGTGCCAACAAGCCACCCTACCTTGACCAGGGCTGTTAGATACAAAGATAGTGTAGAGAACTAAATTTTTACCCTGGGTATTGGAAAGCCAAGCCATAACTTTTCCTATCCTGGATCCCTAGAGCATGAGGGTCATAGCGTTCTCTCCTAAAAGGTACGAGGTCCACTATCGGTCAAAAATTTCCATTTCTGCTCTGGAGTATATAAGTTCTTTGGATATGGATCAAATAGGGAAAGTTTTTGTCTCTCGACATTAACAAAAAAATTTCAATCTGATCATTTAAAACGATTCTACCATTAAAATCAAATTTTTTTCTCACTAACCTACCCCTAGATGTCTTCTCCGGGCTGCCGTTCAGGTAGAAATGCCGGTTTCTATTGGTATGCAAATGAGTTCTCTCGCAGCACTGGGGGCGGTCCCCAACGCTCAAACAGCACTGGGGGCGTCCCTAATGCTGCGAGAGAACTTTCCAGTGCCGCCTCCATCTTCTTCAGGAATGGCCTCTTCACGCGTTTTCTTCCGGCGCTGGTGGTCAAACTTCTAGGCCTCGGGCAGAGCCAACTGCGCATGCCTGCGGCCACAAGAAAAGTGTCCGTTTACACAGTAAGTAAGCAGCCATTTTCTTGTGGCCTGTGGGCATGCGCAGTCAGCTCTATCGGCCCGAGGTCCTACATGTTTGACCACCAGCGCCAGAAGAAGACACGTGAAGAGGCCGTTCTTGAAGAAGATGGGGGCGGCGCTAGAGACTGTTTGAGCCCTGGGGACCGCCCCCAGTGCTATGAGAGAACTCATTTGCATATCGACGAAAACCGGATTACATACCGAACAGCGGCCTGGAGAAGACATCGAATGGTAGAAGAAGAATAGCCTTTCTTAAGTAAGTAAAGAAGAAAAAATTTGACTTTAACGGTAGAATCCCTTTAAAGTCGAAGGCTGAGAATTTTCAATTTTACATATACGCCATAGGCCCGGCAGAATATACTGCGCCTCGCTACAGTTGCCCCGGCCAAGTCCAGTTCCACGACACGTTAACATTCCTCCCCCTTTATAGAAAGCAAACATAACTTGTGTGGTGCCAAACAAACGTTATATTGTAAAAGATGAAAGAGAAAAATTTACTAATGATTGTTTTTGCAAAACTTTTTTTTTTTTCACTCGCTCTAATTTTTTGCTGTATTTTATGCAAGGCAGAGAATTTGGTATTTGGCACCAAAAGTGCACATGAAACTAACGGCTTTACAAAACCACACACTTGGAAACACAATTATTTCCCTGAAACATAGTTTTGGTTTTCAGACTTACAAAGAGCTTGGAAATGGTTGTTTGATTTGTAAGTTGCCAGCACTTCAATCATATTAAGCACATTTTTGGACGCCGAGCCCAGGCCAATAGTAAAAAAGTAAGCTTATACGAGTAATGCTATATGTAGACCTCGAACCCAGAAATCTCGCCATTGTTCTTCGTAATTGCGATCGCACTTTACAAGAACTTTTTGAACCATTGAAATTTTTACTGACACGATCAAGAAATCTGTAATATAATAAAGTCAAATTTCAAGTTAAAAATCCAAATAATATTTTTTGTTTTCCCCCGTCGGAATGTTTTTCATCGTCGGACGACATCCTTGTAAGAGGCCGCGCCTTCAGCACCACTACTTGTTCTCTTTCTCGGTATCGTATTTGGATACGTAAAGACTAATCGTTAATTTATGGTAATTTATGCGGTATTTTGACACAAATAGAGATTTTTTTTTCACATGGTTTTTTATTTCATTTTTTTTACACCGTGACCAATTGCCTTAAATCGTGTTTTATATTTAGAAATCTGGTGGTGATGGCCAAATGTACCGAATATGTGCGCGGCGTTTGATATTTTGTAACCGTAAATTAAAAAAATATTGTAGTGGTGTTTGTTGTTTTACTGTTTTTAGTTATTTTCAATTAATTTGATTGACTTTTTAGGCTATAATGGGAGTTTTATTATTTATTTAGGATTCCACGTAATGATTTTACTCTGTACATACTGTAAATAGGAGTAAGAAGATTAATCTATGTATACACACATTACTAATACACAGCCCAAGGGTCTTCCAATGGTACCTGGGATTACGTCCTCTGTGGACAAAGGGAACCCAGGCAATTGGGTCCCCAGAAAAATTATTGGGAAAGGTCTGTGATAGATATAGATAGATAGATAGATAGATAGATAGATAGATAGATAGATAGATAGATAGATAGATAGATAGAGATAGATATGAACAGATAGATAGATAGATAGATAGATAGATAGATAGATAGATAGATAGGAGATAGATAGATAGATAGATAGATAGATAGAGATAGATATGAACAGATAGATAGATAGATAGATAGATAGATAGATAGGAGATAGATAGATAGATAGATAGATAGATAGATAGATAGATAGATAGATATGAACAGATAGATAGAGAGAGAGAGAGAGAGAGAGAGAGAGAGAGAGAGATAGATAGATAGATAGATAGATAGATAGGAGATAGATAGATAGATAGATAGATAGATAGATAGATAGGAGATAGATAGATAGATAGATAGATAGATAGATAGATAGGAGATAGATAGATAGATAGATAGATAGATAGATAGATAGATAGATATGGGATAGATAGATAGATAGATAGATAGATAGATAGATAGATAGATAGATAGATAGGAAATAGATAGATATAAACAGATAGATGGATGGATAGACAGATAGATAGATAGATAGATAGATAGATAGATAGATAGATAGATAGATAGATAGATAGATAGATAGATAGGACAGAAACATAGTTCTTAGAATAAATTCACATTGATTCTTTTTGACTGTTTTGAATAGATAGATAGTATATAAAAGACAGATCGATAGATAGATAGATAGATAGATAGATAGAAGATAGATATGAGATAGATAGATAGCAGATAGATAGATAGATAGATAGATAGGAGATAGATAGATAGATAGATAGATAGATAGATAGATAGATAGATAGATAATTTAGTAGGATTTGGTTTGACTTTTGATTTTAACAAACTGTGACATTCTCCATGGCTTTTGTTGAGCCTTTGCTACATCTATGGATAGATACTGTAACTAGATAAATAAAATAGATATATATGCGATAGATATAATTCTAAGCTGATCCCGAGCGCCTACATGAATCATTACATATGTGCATAATTACATAGGCAGAGCCGCTATCTGCCCAGTATATCCGCACAGTATATATATATATATATATATATATATATATATCCAAGCAGTAGGCGAGGTTCTCCCTATTTAAGAGCAGTGTTAATTAGACTTCATGGAACCTGCAGCCGTTCTCGGTTTTTCCCGGCAGGTTATGTCAAACTTTAGTCAACACATTGTTATTAGCGGAAAGCCTGAAATGCACAAAAACAGGGATAATTGGAGGCGATATCTGAAAGGCCACAGGAATCATTTGAGCTCAATAAACAGGTGTCAGGGCGCTCGGTGTTTACAAAAGCAACATGGAGTCAGGGGCTCTCTGCAGACTCTGCAACCGATATCAAGGGGAGGAGGTGAAATTATCAGACAGTCACTTTACTCCTGGAATTGACTTCCCTTTGGGTAACTCACAGAAGTGACCTATAATATACAGTATATACATAAACGGACTCATCGACCACTGCTGAGCCCCATAATATAGTATACACAGTGAATACAGGCTACTGATCTCTGTTATCAGGCATTCATACTGACAGGAAACATGTCTGCCTTCATGATCACTGCTCTATCTCTTGATCACTTCACATCCAGCACTTTCATTGAAAGAACTTTTTTTTTTTTTGCACAAATCAGCAGCATTTTTTTAATACATTCTTCAGATAATGCTTCTGCTAATGGGAATTTTTTTTTTTTATCTTCCAGTTGCTTGGTTGACAAATGTTCACAATCACCAAAAAGTCAATCTAGTCTAAAACAGTGAATACTAGACATGGTAGAGGGGAGAGGAGGGGATGCAGCTGCAGTATCTCTTCCTCATTGTCTGTGTAAGATACTTGCTGCCAAAGGAGAGGGGGAAGAGGAGGATGTAGCTGCAGTATCTCTTCCTCATTGTCTGTGTAAGACACTTGCTGTCAAAGGAGAGGGGGAAGAGGAGGGTGTAGCTGCAGTATCTTTCCCTCAGTGTCTATGTAAGACAGTTGCTGCCCAAGGAGAGGTGTCTATGCTGGGAGGGGGAGGTACATCTGCAGAATCTATCCCTCAAATCATATGGGAAGGGAAAGAGAGGGAGCATGTCAGTTATTCTGCCTAATCTATGCTGTGAGAGGGAAGAGAGAGGAGGGGTTGTAGTTGCAGTGTCTCTTCCTCTAAAGAATATCTTCCTTTACCCCAGTTTATGCTGTGAGAGAAAAGGGAGAGGAGGGAGATGCAGCTGCAGTATAAATCCCTAAGAGCATATGAAAAGTGAAGGAAAGGAGAGGAAGTTTATTACAGTTACTCTGCCTCAGTCTATGCTGTGAGTTGGGAGGAGGAATATGCAATTGTAGTTTCTCCACCCAAGTGCACATTAGAGAAGTTAACATAATGTTGCAGCCTCTCTCTTTCAGCCTATATGTAAGACTCATGCTGTGAGAGGGGAGGGGGAGGAGTGGGATGCAGCTGCAGTATCTCTCCTTCAAAACATACGAGAAGTGAACGAGGACAACATCTGCAAGAAGTTTGTATGTTCTCCCCGTGTTTGCGTGGGTTTCCTCCCACACACCAAAGACATAGTGATACGGACTGTAGATTGTGAGCCCTATATGGGACAGTGACTGTCAATGTCTGTAAAGTGCTGCGGAATATGATGGCACTATATAACTAAGCATAATAAATAAATAAATAATAATTACAGTTACTCTGCCTCAATCTATGCTGTGAGAGGGGAGGGGGAGGAGGGATATGCAGTTGTAGTGTCTCCCCTCAAGTGCACATTAGGAAAGTCAAGGAGGCCTATCATGTTACAGCCTCTCTCTTTCAGCCTATGTATAAGGCTCATGCTGTGAGAGGGGAGACATTGAATTGGCTAAGAGCACATGTTACAGCGCTGGCATCACATCAAGTAAAATACAGCCACGTATCAGGCATGGATAGAGACAATCTATAGAAACCTGCTACATGGCTGCTCCATATCTAATACACATCCACAGCTGCCTAGTCCTTCTATGATGGGACAATGAGACAATGGGTCACGTGACACAAGTGCCATCAATAATGTCCCATTATAAGTAATAATTTATGAATATGACATCACTACTCCCCCGATACCGGATGATATGTCTGACAGCTGGGTTATATATGTGCATTACACACAGACTTAAAGACCATTCTCTATGGTTTCCTAAATGTATCATCAATATGTCTCAGGGGTGTAACGTGCAGCTCCTGGACCCTGCGCGAAATAGGGTTAGCACCCCCTGTAATAGGGATACCACCCACTATGTGCTATTTATAATACTGGGGGCTTCTGTAGTCCCCTTGGGCCCCCTTGGGCACTAGGACCTTGGTGTTACTGCCATAGCCATGTCGCTGATACAATACCTACAGTCACCAATTAAAGGACAATTTGCCTAGTTTTGCATTGATATGAGATGGGACTCAACTAGTCAGGAGTTTGGGAAAGCTGGGTGATTTTTCGCTGATCCTTAGGTGACTCTGCTTTCCTTCAGCTCTGGATGTTCTCATTGTTTTGACAACGCCCTTAAACCTTGTTTATAGAGAAGGAAGAAAAGAAGTCACAAGGCGATGTGTCATGATACAGACCATTCTGACTCGTTTCGAGTGAAAATCTATATCCACATGACTGTCTTACATAACTCCGCAGATAACAGGTCTCTTTCATTCCACTCAGGCGCCCAAACCTCCCCAGTCTTTGATTCGTGGTCACCGTCTTTCGCAGATCTGATTTAGTGATTCGCAGTGAGCGTCCATTGACCGTTAACTGACACCGGGGACTGGTGCGAGGGGACCGAGGAGAGCGACCCCTCACGAGGGACCAGAATCAATACAATGACCATAATAACCTAGTGCTAAGTGGACCCGTGTGAGAGACTCCCACCAATGAGAAACTCACAGCCGTCCTGTACGTCTTTCAGGAAATAACATAGCAAAAAAACAAAAAAATGTTGCGTTTCCGCAATGTGGGGCCTCAGCCTTAGTCCATTCCCCCACTGGTATGAGTTACAGAAAATTTATTGGGCTAAGGCAGCGCCACCTGAGCCCGCCTTGGTCTGCGCCCTGTTCTGCCCACTGTCATCAAAAGATTAAAAAGAAAATAGATCCAAGAACGTGGAACGTCTTTGTAACAAAAAGTGGTCGTGCGCCAAACATGTATCACATCATGAGTTAATAAAGTTCCCAATGGGGGGAAATTTACTTAACCGTTTCTCTTCAATGGGGCAGGTTTATAAAGACCGGCGTATTGTACGCCAGTCTCTACGCTACACAGAGGGATTGCTACATCTCCATAATTGTGTTTCGATGAGACTGATCTTAAGACCCCGCATTAAGATGACTGAAAGATTTCTAGGAAAAACAAGAAAGCTCCACAATTGTCATCTTCCGACGCTGTCACAACATTGCTCGCACGCCCACCTCATCTGCTGCGCACATCAGCTATGCCGCACACACAGGATATAATAAGTGGCACACATCACATATGCTACGTGTGAGATGCTCTTCAAAATATATCAATATCTACTTGTCTGGAGAGACTTGTAACACAGCCGGATTCTTCCAGCCACATCTACGGTCATCAGCCGCCACTTAAAGGGACACTAACCCTAAAGTCTATTTACTGGGCACTTGAATGCCATCTATTGTTCCCTGATTTCAGGCATTTTAGGCTGGGCTGAGGCTGACCACTGTCTATGGCCGCCGCGCTTCATGAGATTACGGTTTATGGCTCTTAGGATCCACGGATATTTGGTTGGAAATAGTTTTGTGGGAAAAATCAGAAAGCCCCGACGTTCCCTACAACAGGATCCTCCATTTCATTCTACCCTGCAGTGACAGCGATCAAGTCAGATAGGAAATGTGTCATCCATTACAAAATATTCACAAGATCCCACGTAGCTGCGGAAAAGACCGCGGCGGAATTGCAGCTTTTTCCGTTGCAAATTTTTTTCTGCAATATGTGCATGGGATTAACCAGAATCCACTTAGCAGGTAATACATAGCGATTTTGGTACGGCCAAAACGTTGCATTTTTGCATTAAGCCCTGGCCTAAAGATGTTTTCTTGGATTCTGATAGTGATTACCTAGCCTTAAGAACTGACCCCAGCACCCTCACCGATCAGCTTATAAAGAGACTGCAGCACTAAATGGCCTTGTCACTACTCACCAAGCACAATGCTGTACATTGCATAGTGGCCGTGCTTGGTATTGCAGCTCAGCCCCATTTATTTGAATGGGACTGAGCTGCAAACAGACCATGTGACCGATGCAAACCGTTTTATATCATTCCTGCAGTGACAATATACTCAATGTTCAGGAAAGGGAGGAATATTCCAGAAAGACTAAATAACAAACAATATAAATGATGCAGAATGAGACGAGTGACAAAAGGAAACAATGTTGCAAAATAGAATGAATTTAGAAACGAATGACAAGTGGTATAAATGTTATTAAGTGAATGAAATATTTTATTAATTTTTTATTATAATTTCGTCATATTTTTTGGAGTTTTTGCCCTTTTCGGGTGTGAGGTGTCGGGGCGGTGGTTCCTCGCTGCTCTCTGCTCTGTATCGTCAGGTGAGGAAGAGGAAGGTGTGAGGCGCGGTGTGGTTGTGGGTGTGGTTTGGGGTCACTTTTTTCTCTTGGTGGTTACATTACGGCCTTTGAAGTGGGTAGACCCGGTGCAGACGTCGCTCAGTAATAGTGTCAGCTCGTGGCAGGGAACGTAATCTGAACAATAACCAGCGCTCGTCTTATTGTGCGTTACCTTATATTGTCACATGTAGGGTTAATATATCCGGAAGACACAAAATCGTTACCAGAAAGCCTTATTACAGGGGTTTCACACTTAGAAGTTTTTGCAAAAATGTCCCTGCAGCTTTGGATGAGAGCGTCATGTGCAGAATCTAACGCTTTCTACCAGGAGTCCTTCCTTGAGATTCGCCCCCTTTCCTTGAGATTCGCCCTCTTTCCTTGAGATTCGCCATCCTTCACAATTCACAATTTTACTCTTTTATCTCTTTCACGGGCATTTTGTTCCGTGTCAGACTTTTTGACGACAGGGGTTTTCCACCTTCACACATTCGACTACTGACGTGTACATCCTGTCCTCACTGTCTCTGCCACTTCTTACTTACTTCTCTATTGTTTTGTACATTTTTGTATCTATTCTCCTGATAGATGACATAAAGTTTATCAAAATATTGCAAATTCCAAAAATTCTCAATACGTGCATTGTGTGCGGCGGTGTATCAAGGCTAGGCAAAGTCTATAAAATATATACATCAGGTTCTTTGTACTTGTTTTGGTCAGACTATAGGAGCCCCATGGTCACCTCTTTCTGGGGGTCCCTGCTGTAAGATGGCGGGGGGTTGCTTGTTGACTTGCAGACACCCAAAATTAACCATACTGCAGCTATGCCCACTTGACTGCACAGGGGACGGGACACAAGACATCAACCAGCAAAAAGTTCAAGCAGAAGAATTCTCTAAGCTGTAAGGTGGTTGTCCTATCTCTGGACAAGTCTGTGGATGGACCTTATAGATTTAAAGGGGTTGTACAGGATCGGAACAATACGGCTACTTTTTTCCAAAAATAGCGCCACATTGGTTCAATGGTTGTGTTTGGTATTGCCTCTGATCTGCAATCCCTTTAAAGAAGCTAAGTTGCAATTCCAGAAACAACCTATGGACAGTTGTGGCGCTGTTGGCTGTTTTTGGACAAGCCATTGAAAGGGCTTCCAATCCAATGAATTTGAAAACATTTAAAAAAATTAATGTTATTTTTTTTTTACATTTTTTTTTTGCTACTGATCTCAGACCCTAAATTGGGCATTGCCATAAAGAAGAAGAGCCGGTGGGGTCCGGTGAGGAGAGGATAGTCTTTGTCTCTGCCTTTAAAGACCTCGCTGTGTAATTCCTTCAAACCCCTCCATTAAGTTTGGAATGTGTATTAAAAATAATTACAAGCAGAACTTAGGAAAAGTTTGAGGAATATTATTGACTTTCTGTTTTTTTCCTATGAGAATGGAGCTAAAGTAATCATATATTAGATATGCAAATAG
Organism: Leptodactylus fuscus; assembly: GCF_031893055.1. NCBI lineage: Eukaryota > Metazoa > Chordata > Amphibia > Anura > Leptodactylidae > Leptodactylus > Leptodactylus fuscus. Next base: position 82,939,596 of record NC_134272.1, read on the forward strand.
ATCTTAAGATCACAGATAGAGAAATTATTCCAAAGATTAATTATTCATCATAAAAAATAACCCATTAATAATTCTGGGAGATAATGGCCCTTTCTGCGCTCGTTCATATGCAAAATTAGCTTTAATACTTATGATCAATTAACATATAGCAAATCCAAAACAGATGGCAAACAAATGGAAGTGTCAGTGTTTACGGCTTTTATGTACTTTGTATCATTGTGTCGTTTATTACGTTACGTAGTATGAGGTCGGCCACACAGGGGGCAATTCTGATGGGACAGGAGGGGAAATGGTGATCAAGGGTCAGACTGGGCCGCCGATGTGGATCCTCCAATGGGCCAAGGCTCTAACCCAATAATGGTCAATGCAACTGGTGATCAGACCAAGGGTCGGACTGGTCCGCCGATGAGGATCCTCCAATGGAACAAGGCTCTAACCCAATAATGGTCAACACAATTGGTGATCAGACCAAGGGTTGGACTGGGCAGACGATGAGGATCCTACGATGGGCCAAGGCTCTAACCCAATAATGGTCAATGCAATTGGTGATAAGACCAAGGGTCGGACTGAGCCGCCGATGAGGATCCTCCAATGGGACAAGGCTCTAACCCAATAATGGTCAATGCAACTGGTGATCAGACCAAGGGTCGGACTGGGCCACCGATGAGGATCCTCCAGTAGGCCAAGGCTCTAACCCAATAATGGTCAATGCAATTGGTGATCAGACCAAGGGTTGAACTGGGCCGCCGATGAGGATCCTCCAATGGGCCAAGGCTCTAACTCAATAATGTTCAACGCAATTGGTGATCAGACCAAGGGTCGGACTGAGCTGCCGATGAGGCTCCTACGATGGGCCAAGGCTTGAACCCAATGATGGTCAATAGAAAACACACAAATTAGAAGGGTGATATGGCAAATTTCTAAAGGATCATTGAAAATCATGTTACCTAGTTGGCTCAAGGAATTTGAGTCCAAAACTGGTCATGGATGGACCTCATAATATGATATATTTTGGGTCAGGTATGGGTCAAAGATTGGTCCGACTCCCAGCACCCCTGCCAGTCATCTGGCTGAGAGTATGAGGCTCTGTATCATGTAATATCTTTATATTATTGCTGACCAGATACAGCACCCTATGTTTGGTAGTGGCCTTGTCTGGTACTGCAGTTCAGTCCCCTTCCCTTGAATAGAATTGAAGAGCAGTGATCTACAGTACCAGCCGCAGCCACTATTGAATGTATGGCGCTATATCTGGTAACCACGAAGAGGAGGCATCATTCATTGAATGCTTGTAGCCCCCTAGTTGGACAGTACGAGTGCTGAGATTCGGACCCTTACCAATTGATATTAAATGAGTTCTCCAAGGAGTCTCCTTGGACTCACCTTCTCCAGGGGGGTTTAGATGCTGTAGCTAGGAGTTATGGGCTCATTCCAACCCCAGGTGATGGAATTGAAACCAACACCTGGCTCCTGGGTCGCTACCTGGAACCCCCCAGTAAGTCTAGAAAGACTCCTTGATGAACCTGTTTAATGACCTCTGCTAAGGTCACAGATCTCACCAGTGCCACAAGGCCTTGGACATCATTCAGGAGAGTGGAAGAAGCCCAAAGAGGACACTTGAATATAATAGTGGTGCATGGGTGGTAAACCTGGTTCCAAAGTTTTTGGCAAATTTGTAACAAACTTGCTCTGAACCGGTTCCCTCATCCCTACTATACCCTGTGTATGGGCAGCTTTACTCATGTGACCAGGGCCTAATAGATACGGTGACGTCCTAAATCTTGATGGAAGGTTTCCCCATCCTGTAGGTGGTAGAACGTCTCACCTGCTGTAAGCGATTTGTTCCAGCCGGTTTCCTGAATGTTCTTTTTACTTCTAGAGATGTGAAAACAAACAAATAATCCTGCGGCTTCTAGAAGTGAGCATTTTCAGGGGGAACAAAAACCTCTTGTGTAATAGACTTTTCTTTGAACGCGGAGACTGCTGAGTCAGAGCTGTGAATCGAGGAAACTCACCTTATCTTGTTTCTCAATGATGCTAAGAAAACGTTATTGTCAGCTCTCCGAGGTCACTCGCATCGCGCCTCCATTCTTCCATTCACTCGGCGTTAATAACTGCTTTGGGCTGTCAAAATATATTCCAACCGGGAGATATGATATATAACATGGACAAAAGACATTTACACTGAGAGATACAAAGGGATGAAAACAATCTTCAGGGAAGAAAGAGCAAAGTACAGAAAATTAGAGGCTTTCTAATGTCCCATTATGAGGAGGAATCCTGATGTAGATTTCTCTCCTCTGTATCTTAAAGTCGCACGGATACGGGATTCAGTGATGTTTATACCTTTAGGACGGGACCCATGGGGCGTAAACGCGGCAAAAATCGCTGCATTTTATAGTCCCGGCAAAGTCTGAGTAATCCCATCCACACATTGCAGAAATATATACGCAAGGGAAATTCTACGACTTCCTAAACCATTGTAGGGTTCAAGTACAGACAAGAAGATACAAGAGAGGAAGGAAGGAAGGAAGGAAGGAAGGAAGGAAGTAGATGATCGATAGATCTGATGGATGGATGGATGGATGCAGTGGCGTAACTACCGTGGTAGCAGCAGTAGCAGCTGCCACAGGGCTCGGGACATTGGGGGCCCGGTGGCAGCCGCTACCGCTGCGTTTTTTGTTTTTTTTTAATAGGCCGTTACCGGCTGGAGTTACTCCAGCCGCTAACGGGCCCTATATACTTACCGATCCTGGCAGGGGCCGGGATCAGTAAGTGACACTGCGGGCCCCACAAGCACTATTATACTCGGGGGTCTTTTCGGACCCCCGAGTATAATGATCGGAAGTGCAGGAGAGGTAACTGAACATAAAAAACTGTGTTACTTACCTCTCCAGGCTCCGCGCAGGCCTCGGCCTACTTGTGTGACGTCTCAGACGTCACATGATCGGGGCCTGCGTCCTTATGCGTCGCGACGCAGGCTCCCGGTCACATGACGTCCCTGACGTCATTGAAGATGGCCGCCAGTGGGGAGTCGGGAGACAGGTAAGTTACAGTGTTTTTTTTGTTTTTTTTTTATAGTGTTCTTCCCCTGGGTCTCCGATTATTATACTCTGGGGTCTGAAAAGACCCCAGAGTATAATAATTGTTAATGGGTGTACACAACAGCATAATAGTGGGTGAAGGGGCCACAATGGGGTATAATACTGTGTGTAGGGGCCACAATGGGACATAATACTGTGTGCAGGGGCCACTATGGGGACATAATACTGTGTGCAGGGGCCACTAAGGGGCATAATACTGTGTGCAGGGGCCACTATGGGGGATAATACTGTGTGCAGGGACCACTATGGGGTATAATACTGTGTGCAGGGGCCACTATGGGGGATAATACTGTGTGCAGGGGCCACTATGGGGGATAATAGTGTGTGCAGGGGCCACTATGGGATATAATAATGTGTGCAGGGGCCACTATGGGGCATAATACTGTGTGCAGGGGCCACTATGGGGTATAATACTGTGTGCAGGGGCCACTATGGGGTATAATACTGTGTGCAGGGGCCACTATGGGGTATAATAATGTGTGCAGGGGCCACTATGGGGTATAATAATGTGTGCAGGGGCCACTATGGAGAGTAATAGTGTGCGTAGGAATGCGGGGGGTGGGGTCGTGCGGGGTTTTCGGCGTCTGCCGGGGGGGGGGGGGGCATGTGAAAGGTTCGCCACGGGGCCCCGCCATTCCTAGTTACGCCACTGGATGGATGGATAGGAAGGAAAGAAAGAGAGAAAGAAAGAAAGAAAGAAAGAAAGAAAGAAAGAAAGAAAGAAAGAAAGAAAGAAAGAAAGAAAGAAAGAAAGAAAGAAAGAAAGAAAGAAAGAATACGGCTTCTTCAAATGATGGAACATTCTATAAGAGCTTGGGAGATCTTGGGAGATTTGGTTTCTGTCTTGAATCTTGAGGAAGGTCTTAACCTGGTTAGTGCTGTCTTGTTTTTGTCTAGATAGATAGAAGAGAGATAATACATAGATTTTAAGATAGATAGATAGATAGATAGATAGATAGATAGATAGATAGATAGATAGATAGATAGATAGATAAAATAGAGAGACTTCTGCCTTGCATTTGAGGAAGGAAGGAAGGAAGGAAGGAAGGAAGGAAGGAAGGAAGGAAGGAAGGAAGGAAGGAAGGAAGGAAGGAAGGAGGGAGGGAAGGAAGGAAGGAAGGAAGGAAGGAAAGGAAGGAAAGGAAGTGTTTCTTGGAACTCAGGGAAGGTCACCCCCTGGTTTGTGTTGTCTTGATTTCTTTTCTAGATAGATGTGACATTAATACATAGGTATGATCAGGGGCAACATGGTGGCTCAGTGGTTAGCACAGCAGACTTGCAGTGCTGGAGTCCTGGGTTCAAATCCTACCAGGAACAACATCTGCAAGGAGTTTGTATGTTCTCCCTGTGTTTGTGTGGATTTCCTCCCATTCTACAAAGACACACTAATAGGAAAATAAATGTACATTGTGATCCCTATATGTATATCCCTATATGGGGCTCACAATCTACATTAAAAAAAAATTACATAGATTTGATTTACACCCCAATATAGATGACCGGGCCCAGTATTAGAGCCAAACATCAGATTACCATTACTTATGGACTTTTTTGGACAGATATTTCACATTCAGTGTCTCACTTCTTTTCACTCTTGAGCCCTCCGGTCCGTCCCTTATATTATATTATATAATAGGCTTACGTGGTGATATGAATCTCCTGCAGACATAATAGCGGTACTATAGAGCGTAGTCGTAGTCAGCTTATGCTACAATGTGTCCGCAGTGCGGCCCAGATGTATTTAGATTCACATTGAAAAGCTCATAGTGTGTGGGTGGCAGAAGGACTAATATGGAGGTAGAAGGGATTCGGGTGAATGTGCGGCTTTAGATCTGAAGATTTGCTATCACTTGTTATCAGTACATAACACAACTATGCAGAGTGAAGGATCATCACACCCATCAGACAGTACAAGAACACTGGCCGGAAACTGAACCCTCATCTGAGGACAATCAGCAGGGAAGTGGGCCGGCCGCCATGATTGATGACTACAAGACGGGCTGCACAATAGTGGCCAATGGCTGGGAGTCTTGTATGTGGAGGAGGATTAGTAACTGTGCACAACCAGGATTACCAGGTAGTTTGGAGGAAATTACAGAGTAATGGATCTGAGGAGCGACTGGGCTGAGCGCAGGGCTGGGAGATGGGGTTGAGTTCCAGATATCAGAGCATGGCGGGATCTTATATTAGATTGTAAGCCCCAGTCGGTACAGGGACCAGTGTGAGGACTGAATGTGTTGGCGCTATGTATAAAATCAAATTAAAAACAAAAATTATCCCTTATCAGTGTCTGACATCACAGCCACAATATGGGATAGATAGATAGATAGATAGATAGATAGATAGATAGATAGATAGATAGATAGATAGGAGATAGATAGATAGATAGATAGATAGATAGATAGATAGATAGGAGATAGATAGATAGATAGATAGATAGATAGATAGATAGATAGATAGGAGATAGATAGATAGATAGATAGATAGATAGATAGATATGAGATAGATAGATAGATAGATAGATAGATAGATAGATAGATAGATAGATAGATAGTCCACACAAGAAGAGCACCAACGAGTTGAATTGTACAAAGATGGGCCCAGAATCAGATTGCTCAGGTCTACAGCTTATGGACAATGTAAGCAGATCCAAAGAAAACACAGACAGCGCTCCAAAAATAGTGAAAAGGGAGAAGGACTTTATTAGCCCCAAGTGCAAGGTTTCAGTTCCTATAGAGCCTTTCTCAAGAAGAGTAATGGATACAAGTGTAATATACAATATTTATAGAGCATCATGTAATACATCAATAAATACAAAAGAGATATAAGTATAAGTGTATCCGAGTCACAAGCCATACATAAAGTGTGCCAAGAAGTTGATGACAGTATCATTGCATAAAGCAGTGCAAACTATCTATCAAATGTGATCCAAAAATGTCATATTGTAACCTCAAAATAAGTGCAAATAATAAGCACCAAGCAAGTAAATCTACAAGGATGAACAAAGATCTCAACAGAGTCTCAGGTGTCCAGCAGCGCCATTATAGCATCTATAAAGCACCACTGAGCATATCAGAGATGTATATTATTACATATGTAGTATGGGCTAGTTACACTATGGGTAGCTGTAATTGCACTATGGGGTAGTTATAGTTACACTATGGGGTAGTTGTTGTTGCAGTATGAGGTAGTTGTAGTTGCACTATGGGGTAGTTGCAGCTGCACTGTGGGGTAGTTTCAGTTGCATTATGGGGTAGTTGTAGTTGCAGTATGGGGTAGATGTAGTTTCACTATGGGGTATTTGTACTTGCAGTATGTGGTAGTAGTAGTTGCACTATGGGGCAGTTGTAGTTGCACCATGGGGTAGTTGCAGTTGCAATATGGGGTAGTTGCAGCTGCACTGTGGGGTAGTTTCAGTTGCATTATGGGGTAGTTGTAGTTGCAGTATGGGGTACTTGCAATTGCACTATGGAGTAGTTGTAGTTGCACTATGGTCAAGCTGTAATTGAACTATAGGGTAGTTGCAGTTGCACTATGGGGTAGTTGCAGTTGCATTATGGGGTAGCTTTAATTGCACTATGGGGTAATTGCAGTTGCACTATGTGATAGTTGTAATTGCACCATGGGGTAATTGCAGTTGCAGTATGGGGTAGTTGTAGTTGCACTATGGGATAGTTGCAGCTGCACTGTGGGGTAGTTGCAGTTGCATTATGGGGTAGTTGTAGTTGCACTATAGGGTACTTTCAGTTACACTGTGCTCTATAAACTTCATACTAGGCCCAGTTACACTTTGCAGGTCTTGCTTATCAGTTGTGCAGCCACCAGATGATAAAGACCATATAGATGTAGCAGAGCTAAATGAGTATGGACATGTTATCAGATGTAGATAGAGAATTTGCATTGACCTATGACATGGAATCATCTATTAGCCTAGAAGTGTCCATAGTAATGAGAGGCGTCACATAATACTGAGAGTATTATGGGGAGGGGGTCTCTGTGGATACAAGTGGGTACATTGTGCAGTGCACAGCATGGTGGGAACAGAGAAAGAGTCCAGGGATGAGTAGACTATGGGGAGCAGTACATCAAATGCTGGAGACTGGAAATCAGTCAGATCACTAAGTATAATAGTGGAGATAGGAAGAGATTCCTGCAGGCCAAGGACAGAGCGAGGAGATGGCTGGAGATCCTGGACTCATAGGTGATTCACAGGCTGGGAAACAACAGCTGCATTCAGTCTCCTCCTGCCAGGTCAGGGTGCAGCAATAAATATACCCGGCCCAGACATCAGGACACTGACATCATTAAGGAGCAATTCTATCCAAGCGTCTTATACAATAAGTATCTAATACACCCAGAGGGGAGAAGAAAGCAACAAAAACAGCCCAACACTGAGGCCCATGGGGTGGAAATGCGACTTTTTGTTGTTGCAGATTTTGCTGCATTTTTTGAGCCAAAGCCACGAATGGCTACAAAAGTAATGGGGAACATATAGGAAGGCCTTATACTAAATATATAACAAGCTCTAATACTGAATACATAGGAAGCTCTTATACTGAATATATACTGCAACCAAGTCGCAGCATTTCCGCAACATGTAACTAGAGTCTAAATGTCCCAATTTACAAGTCTTGGGAGATCATCTACATTGGTAATAAAAATATCCTTCCCCTTTGACCTTTCTGTGACTAAACTGACAATATTTTGGCTCCTGGGGATCAGGACATGAAGGGGCCACATTGTGGGTCATAATTTTGTGCCATGTGGATTGACTGCAAAGTTGTCATTGAGGCACCTGGTTCCAAATGCAAAATCTGTAACAGGGCCCCAACTACCATGGTAGATGTCATAATGATAAGGTCAAGAGCAGGTTCCTCCCAGCCTGGCATGGATCCAGTAGGTGGCGCTACCTTGACTCCAGTCTCCACCCTACCTCCTGTGACTGCTAGTATTAAGCACCACCCCTTATGGCCACACCTCCTCTGTCACTGTTGGTATTAGACACTCCCCCCTTCGTCACACCAGGTGCATTAGGGTTAGATTTGCATTTAGGAGGGGCAAGTTAATTTGCTAGTCCTTGGACCAGTCTGTTTTATCCAGGCAGCTAACACACCTAGAACCAAAGCAGCGTCACCTACTGGATCCATACCACACCAAGGAGAACCTACTTTTAGCCATTCACTCTAGTCTCAACTTCTTATGTGGTGCAGTGGCCTTTAGGTGTCTTCGGGGTCAAGATACGACAATGACTTCTAATAAAGGTATGCCATTGGTCTGATTTGGTCAGTAAAGAGGAATTCACCATTACCTTGCCATGACTTTACTGTCATCTTATGCTTTTTTTTGTATCATGGTGGAGGTTTGGACACCCGGACTTTGCACCGATCTGCGGATCCAGATTCCTCCAGGACCCTGCACTGGAAGGGCTCAAAGTAGTTCAACTCCTATTTAACCCTTAAGTACTACCATGGTGTCTATTATACACATATCATTATGATAGTACTGAAGGGTTAAGTAATGGGCCCAGGGCTGCAGTACTCTGGCGCCCCCACTGTAGAGTGGACAGGACTTTATACTTGGATAGGAGCAGGGAGGTCGCCATATTGGCTCCTTGGGGTGAGGTCCAGGTATTGGATCTCCACCGATCAGATTGGTCATCAGTATACAAAACCACATGGGGGGCCAGAGCACCCCTTTAACCTCTTGCAGTATATACTAATCTTACATGGTTGAAGGTAGGACTAGTAGTGTGTGCCCAAGATCCTAATTTCTTAAGATCTCAACCCTTTTGTTTTTGGCAATGCAAAGTGTTTGAGGAGATCAGGGTGCCAAAAATTGTTCCCCCTCCCTGGCACCACTAAAGTAATAGTGACTGGCCCACCAGAGGATCCTGTGGTGGGCTCTAACATAGAAAACACTCAGATTTTAAGAGTGCCTTGGTCTGTTTGTTCAGGTAGTTGGACGGTAAACCCACAGAAAAATTTTAGTTTGTGTGCTCAAGTAACCCCAGTCTATAACTGTATCAATCTGTGAAGAAAAAAAAAAGTCTGCTCTTTTTTTCAGCAAACAGCGCCACTCTTACACATAGGCTGAGTGTGGTATTGCAGCTTGGGCTCATTCACTTAACACAGCACATGAGTGTTGCTGTTTGTGGGAGGGGGAGGATACAGACCCTTAATAATCCTGAGCATAGGGAGCAGAATAAAGCCTGAGTGTAGCAAGTGCAGAAATTAATCAGATAATTGTGGGCAGGGAGGGGGCAGCGAGTGCACAGAGCAGCAGGGAGTGTGTACAGAGGGGAGTAGTGGGCCCACCATTATACAGAGTGGGCATACAGGAGTATATAGGAGGCGATGGCGACAGGACTGGGAACACTGAGTGAGGGGCTTGTGTGGAATGACCTGGGATTCCCAAGTGAGTCACAAGCAGAGGAAGCAACAGCTGCTCCCAGGCACCTTCTGTCAGGTCTGACATGTACTCAGCAGACACCACACTCCAGTCCCTGTATAGTAACCAGCTCCATCCATAGTGCCCAGCCTGCCTCATAATGGGGGGGTGGGTGCAAACCAGGGACAAGAATGGATGAGCCCAGACCCAGGCTATTGATCCCAGCATATGTTCAGGGCTTTTTTTCTTTCCTGGAGCTTACAGACATTTCTGAGCAGTGGTTTTACATTAGAACATTTCCTCTGTCTTATTCACATGTCACTGTCATTGTGCCTGCTGTATTTTGAGAAGTGGAAAAGCTGACAATTGTCCTTTTAACCATCAGCCAAGAGAGTAACTTCCTTTTTAACCAACATCCAGCAAACAGGTCTGTTCTATAGGGAGTAGGGGGTAACCCAGACCCACCAGGCCCACCCTGGCCTCTACTGACCTGCCATGGTCAAGGACTTGCCCCTGCTACAAATGATGTGAGATCAGTCCAGTACAGATGTGGTGCCTGCACTCAGTGCCACAACACCCCCGGCCCAACTCCAGGTCCTGTACATGTGGAGCTGGAAGCCAAACACAACAGTAACCCCCCCCCCCCCTTCATCTGGAATTAGTCATTATTCCAGTGTTTGCCCAGAAGATATGATTGTATTTCACAGCAGATCATATTTCTCCTATCTTTCAGCTTTGGAGTCATCCAGGAGGATTAGAAAACCAAACTAGTCCCAGAATTTGGGATAATTAGAGCTAAAAATCTAGAAACAAACATTAGTTCAACAGGAGGGAAAAAAAATAGCAGCCCTGGAAGTAACTGAGTCCTCATATGTCACTGAGATGGAAACGCTGAGATAGATAGATAGATAGATAGGCAGGCAGGCAGGCAGGCAGGCAGGCAGGCAGGCAGGCAGATAGATAGACAGGCAGGCAGATAGATAGACAGGCAGATAGATAGATAGGCAGATAGATAGATAGGCAGATAGGCAGGCAGATAGATAGGCAGGCAGATAGATAGGCAGGCAGATAGATAGGCAGGCAGATAGATAGGCAGGCAGATAGATAGGCAGGCAGATAGATAGATAGGCAGGCAGATAGATAGATAGGCAGGCAGATAGATAGATAGGCAGGCAGATAGATAGATAGGCAGGCAGATAGATAGATAGGCAGGCAGATAGATAGATAGGCAGGCAGATAGATAGATAGGCAGGCAGATAGATAGATAGATAGATAGGCAGGCAGATAGATAGGCAGGCAGGCAGATAGATAGGCAGGCAGGCAGATAGATAGATAGGCAGGCAGATAGATAGGCAGGCAGGCAGGCAGATAGATAGGCAGGCAGGCAGATAGATAGGCAGGCAGGCAGATAGATAGGCAGGCAGGCAGATAGATAGACAGGCAGGCAGATAGATAGACAGGCAGATAGATAGATAGGCAGATAGATAGACAGGCAGATAGGCAGGCAGATAGATAGGCAGGCAGATAGATAGGCAGGCAGATAGATAGGCAGGCAGATAGATAGGCAGGCAGATAGATAGGCAGGCAGATAGATAGATAGGCAGGCAGATAGATAGATAGGCAGGCAGATAGATAGATAGGCAGGCAGATAGATAGATAGGCAGGCAGATAGATAGATAGGCAGGCAGATAGATAGATAGGCAGGCAGATAGATAGATAGGCAGGCAGATAGATAGATAGATAGATAGGCAGGCAGATAGATAGGCAGGCAGGCAGGCAGATAGATAGATAGGCAGGCAGATAGATAGGCAGGCAGGCAGGCAGATAGATAGGCAGGCAGGCAGATAGATAGGCAGGCAGGCAGATAGATAGGCAGGCAGGCAGATAGATAGGCAGGCAGGCAGATAGATAGGCAGGCAGATAGATAGATAGGCAGGCAGATAGATAGATGTATAGAGAGATAAATGATCAATCATAGATGAATACAACATAGAAAGAAAGATAGAAAGAAAGAAACTAGATAATGTAAAAGTATTATGTAAAAGAAGATAGAGATACCACAGAGACTTAGATTAGACAGATCATATATAGATAGATGTATCCATAGATAGCTAGAGTGATAATAAAAAAGAAAATTTTGTAAAAGATGATGGATAGATAAATAGTGCAACAAAAATTGTACATTTGTTATTCCGTTAGTCATAGACTTATTTGGACACTTGTATGTCAGAGATACAGTATTTACATTGTTATAATACAGGGATGTCACATGTATACATAGTTACAGTGCAGGGATGTTGCATTTATAATACAAGTATATACATTGTTACAGTGAAGGGATGTTGCATGTATATACATTATGATGCAGGGATGCTACAGGTATATATACATTGTTATAATACAGGGATATTATATGTATATCTTGTTACAGTGCAGGGATGTTCCATGTATATACCTTGTTGCAGTGCAGGGATGTTACATGTATATACATTGATATAATGCAGGGTTGTTTTATATATATATATACATGTATATTACATGTATATACATAGTTACAGTGCAAGGATGTTACATTGCTGTAATATCTTTATACATTGTTACACTGTTCACACCTGGACTTCCTACACTTCTTGTCTTCTGCACACATATTGCATTTCTCACACTTGTGTCATCTCAGGGTACAAACCAGCAAATAAACACAAGCATAGAAAAGGGAAGAAAGAGTAAAAATACTTAGATGATCTGTTCACTTCTCCTCCTCTGTTTCCTCTATTTTAGTGATTCTAGGACTTGCTGTATAAGATGACATTGTCCTATATAAGTGGGGATCTGCAACCTGTGACACTACAACTCCAAGCAGGCACTCTCATTGGGCTGGTGATTGAACATGCTGGGAGTTGTGGTGTCACAAGAGCTAAAGATCCACAGGTAGCAGAACATGGTGGGGAGCGAAAAATACAGCCATGTATCGGGGATATATTCTCTACAGACAAGTGGAGACAGAACCTTTCCGCTGGTATATTGGGGGACGGTGTATGATTCTGGAGAATTCTGGAGTTTAGGTCTTTATAGTTACATAATGTAGAAAAGATGTGTTATAATATAATATAGTAATAACTGTGTGCAAAAAGAAATAGTAACTGGGAAACTTTACCTTTACATTAGAATTGGGAGAAATAGGGAAATGGATAGAGTTAGAAGGATAATGCAAAAGATGTATAGAAACATAATGTAGACAGGTAAGTAGTTAGATGGATTTAGATGGATAAGTAGGTAGTAAAAGAAAGATACTGTACATAGATGGATAGACATTAGCTTCAAACAAGTGTATAAGGTAATATATATATATATATATATATATATTCTATCCTTAAGCCTCACACCTATGTCTTTTTGTAAATTATATAAGTACATGCATTCAATAATTATATTAGATAATGTCCATATAACACAATTATACATATCTAGATATAGAATAATAAATATAAGTCGTGTAGGATAGATAATGATTGATGGTATATAAGATTTGATAGATTATAGCCCTATGTAATCACTAAATAATATATAGTGAGTGTCATATATATATATATATATATATATATATATATATATATATATATATATATATATATATATATATACACACACACACACACACACACACACACACACACACACACACACACACACACACACACACACACACACACACACACACACACACACACACACACACACACACACCTGGAGTAGTCATATATAATGTGTATGTATATAAACACACACACATATTATATGACTATATCTGTGTATGGACAGTGAGTGGATATCTAGACAGTTATGACAGTAACTTCCATTTTCTGTATTAAATTTCATTCCACTCTAATATTTTACTTCCTTCGGATAGAAATAAACAATCTTAATCATTCATAACATAAGAGGAAAAAAATCGATTTCCTTGCAATTCTAAATAACCACATTATTTTTCTCCTCCTGTTGAGAAGATTAACAGAATGCACAAGAGTTTTCCAGCTGAACTGCTCAGTGTGTGTCTATGTGTATATGTGTGTGTCTGTCTGTCTGTGTGTGCATGTATGAGCGTGTGTATGTCTATAGACAGCAGCAGATCACTGGTTAAAACACTTAGTCTCAGTGTCCTCCCCTGGGATTCAGACTTGAATTAGTTAATATTGCTTCTCTATCCTGACTACTCCAGATGTGGGGAATATCTGTGTTTGGACCTGATTGGCTCAAAAAAAACCAACGTCACATCACAATCTTTTTGACTGATGATTCAATTAAGGATACAGTTTAAAAACAATGTGAGATGTGCATAGAGATGATCTTCATGTGTGACTACTGAGCCCCTGTATGATCCAAGACACATGTCATCTGCACACATTCACCTAACAGCCCAAAAACTTCCCCAAAACCCTTTACCACCCCATACCTGGTACCTACAGAACCTTGGAAATAACGGGAAACAAACACATAGAACACGAGCAGTGCAACAATGTATCAATCTTCATTCCAACACAATGTAACGACTCAACACAAACAGAACGGACGCTGGAAAAGTACAAAAAAAAAGACATAAAATACATCAAAAATAAATAAGGAAAGAGATAAATAATGGACATAATCAGCTAAGGGATCCACAATGAAGCGTGAGCCATGGACGAGCAGTGGTCTTCAATATCTGGGGGTCTTCACTGCAGCCTTGGGAAGTTGAAGATCCTTTGGGTTCTAAGATGCATGATTGGTGCAAAATGTTTCCAGTCTTGTATCCACTAGGATTTAGTGACGAAGATAATGATGGCAAGGACTTGATGATGGCTGGAGAGGGTGGTGGGGGGGAGAAAACAGGGGGGAGGAGAGAGAGAGTTGAGGTGGGGTGGTGGTGGGGGGGAGTTAAGGGAGAAGAGAGAAGTGTTTGAGGGGGGGGGGGGGGGGATAGGGGAGGTGGAATTTCAATTTTTCTCCTAAGCTTTTGCTGAGGCTTCAAGGTATAATCTATCCCAGATCCTTTCCCAGAGAGGGAGAAACTTAGTGATCACGTTTGCAAATGATGCTCACGTTTGGTGCTCAATTATCCCTCCCCATAAAGATAGGTGGCGTGAGTAGCAGGGTCTCCTCCACCAACAAGAAAAAAATGTCATTAGGAAAAGCGTAACACGTCAGTCCGTCCCCAGGTTTGTGTTTCCTGAAGTGGCAGTAAGAGATCAGTCCTAACCTGCCCAGCAGGAATAACGGTTCCTCCTCACCTCCTTGTACTGCCTGGCCTGCCTGCCTGGAGGAGCTACTGTCATCTTCACCATCTCCTTACACACCAGGTCTACTCCTTCTTCATGTTCCATTACAGCACCTCTACACAACTGCCCACAAGACTTTAAAAGGTAGGTGACTCCTTTATTTATTTTCTCCACAAATCCCCCCCAAACCCCTAACACAAGGAGCTTAAGCCCCTCTTCACACTTGGCGTTCTTTCTACCTGTAATAAGAATTGCAATAATGATTGCAAAATATATATATATATATCAATTGAGGAATAAGATGTGAGTGCACCTTAAAGTTTTCTAATCACTTCACCCTGAGAAATATTTACATAAATTCTGTTTTTAGTTCATCTTGTGACTTTAGTCTTCCCAGAAACACTTCACTCAGCTCAGGGCTTTTTTTTTGTTGTTAATTTTGAGCGAGTTTCATTTCTGTATTTTATTTGCTATCTTCTTGCTCAGGTTCCAGGCGCTTTTACCTTTTGATACATTGTTGCATTCTAGTTTGTCAACGTTCTATTTTTATTTCTATTGATTTTCATAGATTGTAGGGGATGTGTGACATGGTGTAAATTTCATGCCATCCTTTTCATAGCAGAGTTGACTTCTTTTCCTGACCGTGTAGTTTATCATGTTTGCTGGTGTTTGTGTAAAGTTTGTTGTTTGTTTGCTTTATCACACATCCTCCTGTTATGAGTGTGAGTGAGTGTGCCTCATATGTTTATGGACAGCCTGTAGGAATTCTGCATTATTACTAAACCTTCATTGACACTTGGAAAAATGTTTGTCCTGGCAAAGTGAAATCGTGCCTAGGTGTTAGAATTGTACAAAGGGCTAGCATTTCAGCATAGGAAGGGTTAATTGTCCTTGTCTTAAGGGTTACATCTGTTCTATAATCCCCCCTTTTAAAGCTGGACCCCCCTTGCCTTTACCCCCCTCCCCAACATTTTGACAGATACTATCTAAAATGTAACTTTTTTTTTTTTTTTTTCTTACTACACATAAAAGTTTACACCCCCTAAACAAGACCCTACAGAGTAAGAGTACAATCCCCTTGACTTACATTCTATGTGGACACTACAGTCAGGGCTGCTGCTACACACACAGAGGGGACGACGACTTCTGCCAATACATGTAGTCGGAGCCTTCCAGCCTGGGTGTCAGTGTCTCTCTCTGCCTCTGAGTTCACAAGGCTTAATTACAGTCACTACTATCCAAGGATCTGTATATCCCATTACACTCAACACCCAAAGTTGTGCAAAGATCTGGCTGGAGGATACAGGGGAAGCTTTGACTCATGATTGCAAGATGTAATTCTTGTGTTATCTGGTGCAACCCTTAAGACAACAGCGAGGAGATCACTGTGAAAGGGGAGAGAGACCCCGGAGGAAGCCAGAGAGGGGTCTGAGAGAGATTTAGGGCATTATTTGGCGCCCTGTGTTTAAATGGGATCTACCAATGCCCACACTGTGCTGTGTTTGGTTGATAGAGTCTGCGTGCTGCTGATATACAGTCGAGTCCATGAGAACTAGCTTCTGATCCACTGTTATCAATGAAGCAGATGATGGCGGATGGCCCCAGGTGTAAGAGGCGAAAACAAGCCAATCCAAGGAGGAAAAACGGTAAGGACTGCTGGAGACCCCCTTCCCCTGGTGTCTGGAGAGGGTGCTGGGCTGGGAGGCTTTGTGCAAAAGAGTTGAGGAGTTGAGAGTGAGGGGCTGAGGTCTGGAGCTCTTCTTCTTGCAGGGGGAGAGAAGGGTCTCAGCTTGGGGTGTGTGTGGTCTGTGGGTCCCCACTGATCCAGGCTGGGAGTGGAGTAGGGCAGGGGCTGGGGGGCTTCTTTTGGCTTTTCATGTTGAAACTTTCTGCTCCCAAAGTCTGTGTCTCACATAACGGTTCGTGCGAGCAGCTCAGCAATGACACAACCCACACTGTGCTGCTGCTGGATTCCCTTTCTTCTCCGGCTCTGCAGGGCTGAGCAGCACAAGGCTTCCCCTAGCAGCTGCTCTCCACGCAGGGCGCACTATCTGAGCCCCCTCCCCTGGTCTAAAGAACTAGAAGCCACCCCAGTCCAGGCAAGGCAGCTATCACGACTCTCCCTCTGCAGCCTCTTCCCCTCCTGCCCGGGGAGATATTAGCAGCTTTGTCACTTTTTGCTTCTTGTTTGTCACAATCACCCAGACCCTTCTCCGTGTGTATAGGAGGAGGGGGTTCTGCTTCACAGAGCAGCCTGGGTGCCCAGCACCGAGCCCCCTGCCTTCATTGCTGATCTAATATTTATTTCCAACTTTCCTAATGATGGTCACAGGGTGTGTATATCCCCTCCGCCCCTAGCTGGTATTATAGTGGTCGGGGGGGCTACTCCTAAGAAGACCACTTCTCAGCCAGTTTTCCTTGATCACTAGCTGCTGCCATAGTTTCCTCCTTCTTCTCCACTTCATGTAACTTTTTTTTTTAAGAGCTTTAATGAATGGTTGGTGGGTTCTTAACTTGTGTCCACTCTATTGCTATTAACCAGTACTGTGCCAAGCCGATGACTTTATTGGGGAGGGGGCTATTTTATTTTACGTTTGAGACCCTGTTGTGGTCAACCTAGAGATTCCTGGTATAACAGGGGAAAAAAATCCCCCCCCTCCAGTCCTTTGATCTATTTGTTTATCTTGAGTAATTATAAAATATAAGGACCCAGACCCCTGGCTTAGGCTTGTCTATCAGTGTATAAGGTGGTCCTCTATAGCCAAGACCTCCCATCTCACTTCAGAATGACTGAGCCCTGGCTACAATTACATGTAATGTTTCCCACTTCTGTTCCCTGAGTCCATTTTATTAAATGTTGGTTATTGATTTTGTATCCACTCTGTGTATGTGGGGCATTAGCAAAGCCTGGTGCTGCTGACTAGAACTGCAGAACAAAGTCAAGGAGAGAAGAAGAGTTGTCAAGCTGTTTTCTTTTATTAAAGTTGTCAGCTCTGCTATACTGGCTGCAGGTCATGCTTCATAGGTGTAGTGTGTGGCATCACATGTCCTGTGCTTTATCTGATTCTCTGATCATTGGTCTTACTTCCTCCCCTCTTAAAAAGAAGAAAGATGTTGTGTAAATACAAGTCTGCAGTACAAGGTGTAAGGAGCCAGAAAATAAGAATGTTACACTCGCATAAGACTTCAGTACACACCTGCATAGAGGGGGGGAATCTGTGACTTGAAGTTTTTTGGTCTTGAAGATGTGAGACTTGAGAATGAAATTGTAAAAAGTGAATTTACCTGTGTGGAGGCATTGAACAGAGATGGATATGTGGATGTTGTTACATTGGTTACATTGTAGTTGTGTTGTATAGCATTGTCATCATATGGAAATAGGAATTGTCTGTTTCCTAGAATTTGAGAGAATATGTGAAATGGTGTTAATAGGATGCTGATTGATAGATAGATCGTTTCATAGATAGACATGAAATGTGTGTATGTATGTATGTATATGTGTGTGTATATATATATATATATATATATATATATATATATATATATTCTACCTACCGATAGATAGATGAAGTAGGTACATAAGTAAATAGTTCAATAAGTAGACTTGAGGAAAATATATATATATATATATATATATATATATATATATATATATATAATATGATATCAAATACATTGAGATATGAGATAAATAGGAAGTAGATAGATATGAATTAGATAAATAGATATAAAGATAGATAGATGTCATCTAACATGATAACTAGACACAGAGCTCGGTACTTCTGTATAGGGATCAATGAACCACATAAAATAAGGATCAGTCTTCAAAGAGATTTTGCCCTATTGAATGTCTCCTGCTTGTATTGAAGATCTGATACTAATGCATTGCAAAATGCAAAAAAAAAAAAAATATGGTGGAAACTGGAAAAGTTTAATTAAAAACCCTCTAAGTCCTCCTTCCTAGATTTAGGACTTTCGCTACAGCAATGTCTGGGTCTTGCAGGACTGTACAGAAGGCAGGAGGACTATGAGAGTCCAGGCAGGAGGACTCTCAGACTTCAGGCTTCTTGCAAGTTTCACACTTTTGTCAGATGACCCCAAGTCTCCTGACTGCTGCTGCTACTTTGTAACTTTTCCTTAAAAAAATCTGCAAAGATTCCAGAGTCCCATGTACAGATAATTAGCCCAGTGTGTAGTCGGGAGGGGGAAGCTCTGGCTACAAGGAAACTTTTTGCCTGTCTTGTGTCACCCAGTGTTATCATCATCATCATCATCATCATCATTGTGTCGTTTGCTGTGGATTTTTTGTGTTATTCCCCTTTTCCTTTTGGAACGATCTTCTCTCCTCTTTCTGATATTTCTCGTTGCCTTTCCAATCCTTCTATGTACTAAAGACGAAATAATTCTTCCGCCTGAGAAGAGAAGGATAAACTCGCATTGCATTCATTCCTAAGCTTGAATATCAAGCCCATCCACATTGATTGCCTTTATTTATTTTTATTTTGCGTTTATTTTATTTTTTTTTTATTATATCAAATTGATGCAAAAAAATGCCAGAAAATTAAAAACCTATTCTAAAAAGCTTTGGGAGGGGAGAGACAGAGACAGTTATTCGATCCTATGTTGTATCGATCTCTTTGGGGATCTCTTTGATCTCTCTTCAGTCCTGGGATGTTTTGACTTCGAGGCCACCTTTTTTTTTTTTTGGAATTTATTTAACGAATATTCCTAATAAAAATAAAATAAAATTGACCCATTGCTTTTTGCTTGATCTGGATTACTTTTTGTTTGTGCCAGCTGTAAAAATAATAAATATTTTAATGAGAGCTATTTAGCATTATTTATTAATTCAGTCTAATTGGGATTTCTGCAGGAAAGGCTGAAATATATTTTGCAATTTGTTTTATTATTTTTTTGGACTGGAATCAGTGAGGAATTTTACTCCTTGGATGGGGTGAAGGATAAAATAAATATATCCAATTTTTATTTGTATTATTTCTGTTTTATTTGTTCTTGTTGTATCAGTTGGTGATACAGTGTAATAGTGTGTGCATGTAGAGTGTAGATTTATTATATAGATGTGTGTATGTGCATATTGTGTGTACAAAGCAAAGCTTACAGGTCATTAAGGAATAATACCATTATGACACAGGGGCATTTAGTAGGGAATTGTGCATTGACCCTTAAGGTGGGAAGCTTAAGAACACTGGTGCATTCACATACATGGCAGGGAATACAGCCCTTATAACTGTTTTCTTTGACATTTGTGCCATTCAGAGCTTTTAAGGTGCATTTTCCAAGGCTTTGTCCCTTTTTCTATGCTCCCTGGGCTTCCCAAGGTAGCCGGTATTTTGTGCCTGTCACACAGAAAGGGATTGCAGGTTCACAGTGACTATAGACAATTGATTGTCTTTTCCTAATGTCGCTCATTTACATGTTTATAAGGACAATGGCGCAGGATGCCCACTGTACTATTCAGCTCCACATTCCCACAAGGGTGCAATAGACTGAATAGCCCAGGCAGACACCTTGGATTTTTACTAAATGAAGAAAGGGGGGCTGTATTTTTTTTATTATTAAAGCAGAGAAAACAGTAAAAGAAATATCCCTGGCGAATTCTTTAATCGATTACTCAGGGAGATTGATTTGATAAGGATCTTATAGGAGTGCAACAATTTTATTATTTGCTTTAATGCTGGTGGATGAGATGGGAGGAGGCGAATTGTTGTCCTAAGTGGTTGAAGTGCGAAAGTGTTACACTATATAGATAGATAGATAGATAGATAGATATGGACGTTAGCTATAGCGATGGGATGGATACAAAATTGCAGAACGGTACAGTTATAAGAAGTTTAGAAGAAAATCAGACACCTAGAGAGCTTGAGGAAAGTATCAAACATTTTATTGTGATGGACGGTGATATATCTATAGGCAATGAATTAAAAGTATATAGACGCAGCTGTATTTGCATGATCATATATATATATATATATATATATATATATATATATATATATATATATATATAGCGACTTATAGACATGTCCGCTATGTACATAATATGAATTAAGGGTATATAGATTGATTTATTTGAACAATTATATATATATATATTATATATATATATATATATGCGCTCATGCTGTGCATCTTATAAACAGCATGTCTACTATGCTATATATACATACATTATATATACATACATATACGTGCGTTATATATATATATATATATATATATATATATATATATATATATATATATATCTAAATAAATAATCTGGATTGTAGTTTTGATATTTTCATATATACATATATATATGTGTGTGTGTGTGTGTGTGTGTGTGTGTGTGTGTGTGTGTGTGTGTATATGTATATATATATACACATACACAGTGTGTGTTGAAGCTTGCAGTGTGTGCTCCAGGCCAGCAAGGGGCATCCTATATAAAATTCAGTCCATACTGCAGTGATGGACTAAATGGAGATGACACCATTACATGGTGCACAGATGGATTTCTATATATTATACATATGATGTGACCACTCTGGGGACCATTGGTGGACAGTGAGATTTTTTATTTATTTTCTGTGAAGTTGCTGCACACTAGTGCGCACACACACACACAGCAGAGTGACACATGGACATGCACTTCCACACCGCCTGCACTCACACTGCACATGTACCGTTAAGTGAACCCCTGACACTACAGTCCTGTGGATGCCTTAGGTATGATTTCACTTTCGTTCACATCAATGCTGACCTGAATGCCTTTCATATCTGATCCGCTGTGTCTCTCCCAGTAAACATCCCCTGAGGGATGAACAAAGAAAGGAACTCTTCTTCTTCTTAATCACAATTCAGCCCTTTCACCGCCGGCAGAGAACATTTGCATTCTGCAACAGAAAGCCAAGATGAAAAGAAGAGGGAAAAAAAAAAAGGAGTGAGATGAGGGGGGGAAGCGAAGGGTGTAGTCTGAGAGAAATAACTTAGGTGTTTGTGGTTGTTTGTTGGGCTTTCCCTAGTTACAGGCCTTATATAGCCCCAGCTCGGGCCTTACTGACAGCCAGATAGTGTTACCACAGGGTACTATTCATGGCCTTTACTTTGGCACTTGGAGGTAAAAAGTGTTGCAGACGGATCAGATTCTCTTCGAACAAGTCAGGTGTATACACACACTCCAGCCAGACTGGAATCCATCTGTCTGGGAGTAGTCGTAGTAGTAGTAACTATTATTATTACTATTATTATTATTACTGGACATGAGCAAACCCTTCAAAAATTTCAAAAATTCTCATCTCCATTGACGCCTTGGGGGTGTAACGGATCACCGCCAATATCCGATCAATTTTACTTATAACTACGAGATCATTGATATGCGTCGACTCATTGAGACAGTCATATTAAATACATTTTTTTTTTTTTTTCCTGGGAAAAGGTTAAAAAAAAAAAAAAAAAAAAAAAAAAATTAAAAAAATTTATTCATTTAAGGGATATTTTTTAGAATTGGAGAATAAGCTGCTTCTTATCGAAGTGAAAGGGTGTGAGTTTTTTATTTTTTTTATATGAAGATAATGAGCATGAAATATCCATCCTTGATTCGTTCATCTATGGCCTACAGGACTTAACTGAGTCGAGATAAAAATGTAGGAAAAAAAACTCAATTTTTCACCAAAATATTTTTAAAATTTTACTTTAGAATTTTTTTTATTTTTTTTTTTATCAGAAACCTGCCGTTAAATTTTTAAAAAAATTATTTAATTCTGTAAGATGGTCTATAAGCTTGTGGCCGAGTCGTTTGAGGTGACGGGCGGGAACCAATTTTTGATTATTATTATTATTAGAATTGTATTTATTTTAAAATAGAATTCCTGAATGGATACAATGTATCCCAGTAATGTATCCTCCTCCTCAGGCCTCCTGCAGAGAGGTGGCCAAGGTAGCCAAGGTTCTCATCATACTTCTCAGTACAATCTTTGGTGTTCTTAAAAAAAAAAAAAAAAAAAAAAAAAAAAAAAAAAAAATTCAGAGGAAAAAGCGAGATGTTACAAGTTTTAAAGAAACATGTGACACAGATTTGTGATTTTGTTCCCAGACGGTTCAGGAACATTGGTACAAAAAGGGATTATCCCTACACCTTCAGCCCCCCTCTCTGCTTTCCCCATGACCCCAGCGATGAAGGATTTAGACAGATTTACTTCAGTAAACACCTTTGGACACTTGGGGAGGGGGTTCAGGATTCTGTTTGCAAAGGGAGCCTTTTGTTAAATGAGGTTTACTGGGCAGCTGTGATATTAACCTACAGAGCGATGCTGAAAAACTGCTTAACTCCTTCTGAATTAAGTACTTTCACTCAGCAGATAAGATCTGTTTTATTGAGTTTTCTTTCAAGATCTCTAGACATGATTGTTTCCAAAGAATTTACATGCCAAGGAGCGGAGAAAAAAAAAATCCTGATAGAATCCTCCTAACACCGGTTGTGTACCCCCTGTGTGCTGGAGAGGCCTGCAAAGCAGGAGAGGATCAGTATGGATGTGGTGCACCCCACAGGGCGAAGCGGAGGGACCCCCTCCCTGCCTATACTAGGCTGTCTGTCATCGGATATGTCCTTTCACTGTACAGTAGGCTGCAATGCATGCATTATAGCAACCAAGGGGTAGCAGAGCTGAGTTTGTCAAATGCAAATATGATATTGTCACCGTGATAGACAGAAGCCAAAGAAGACATTCAGCTCGGCTACATCTGTATTACGCGCGCTCGTCAATGTCATACGTGCACTATGTCACCCCCGCATTTCAGTAAGGACTGGAATATGTGTACAGGTGACGATCTGGAGTCTAAAAACAATTTCCTTATTTAGTTAGGAACTGCAAGTGTCATTGGCGGAGCAGCCAGTAAGGTGTGAAAGTGCAGAGTATGAGACATGACAGGATTAAAGGTGTCTGTTGTGTTGTTACACCTTGTACACAGACAGTTCCCTTTGTCACAGCCTCCTGGTGATTTGACAGTGCAGTGCAGAACAACTTCCCTTCTAGGTGATACAGCAAATTTTAGGAAGAGCTATAAGTGCCCCCCCACCCCTTACCCCCATACACTCAGTTCTGCTGACAGTCAGGATGGAGTTGAGGTCTTGTGTCTGGCATTGACGGAGAGGGTTGTAGATTGTCAGCTCTTTGGGTGTCCTCAGTGATGGGTTAGGGGTGTCTCACTGGATGGTCTACTTATATAGGGCATAGACGATATAACAAAATTACTTAAAATTATATTTAGTCGGGGGTGGGGGGCTATCCATCCGCCACTGCTGGTGTCAGCAAAGGAGTATAGTTGTTAGTCAATTCTGGCAGCCTCGCCAGGTAAGGTGCATGTACTGAGACATTATAGGGATTCCCGGGGGTCTTCTTACTACATCATAGGTCTGCTGACAGTCAAGGTAGAGCTGAGGTCTTGACATGAACGTTGAGGCATTGATGGAGAGGGTGGGACATTGTCTTTGGGTGTCCTCAGTTTAATTAAAAATAATTTCAATGATGTATATATTTATATTGAGGGTATATTCACCCGCCACTGCTGGGGGCACAGGGGTACAGTGGGTAACCATTTGCAGTAGCCTCACCAGGTAACGTACCCGTGTTTGCATTTGCTGAGACGGAATAGTGATATTTGAGTGATTTTAGTCTAAGTCCTAAGGTGGTAGAAGGAGCGTGCAAACTGGCATTGAGTTTGGATGACTTTCATGATGGTGTTTAGGTCATGACATGGATGTGTTGATACATTGTTGCAGAATGTCAGCTCTTTAGGCGTCTTCACCCATCACTGGATATTCTACTCATAAAGGGCACAGACGATCAATAACAATGAATCAAATTAATAATTTCAGTATATTTCTCTATAATGTGGCCATCTCCATCCACCGCTGCTGGCGGTACAGAAGTACAGTTGTTAGCCATTTGCATTAGCCTTTCCAGGTAACGTGCCCATGTATACATTTGCTGAGACATAATAGTGATTCCTGGGTGCCTTCATTCTAAGTCCCAGGGTGGCAGAAGTACCGTGCAAGCTGGCATGAGCTGTCTGGTTGGCAGAAATGCCATCTGTCAAAGCATCCAATAATGAAGTGTTATGTTATTCGTATGAACAATCAGGCATAATGTATTCTTTCGGAAATAAAAAAGCTGAAATAAAACTAGATTTATTTAAGAATGTGGCTAAGCAAGTTATTGGGGTGCAGATACATTGACGACGTATCCTACGAGCTCCATAGGAAATGACTGACCAGATTAAAATGTCCAGGTATCCACAGGTTGGACAGAGAAAGTTAAGAAAAAACCTACTGATTATCTTAGTTCTTTATAATGTGAAGACCAGAACTGCTGCAGAACCTCTTTGCTCTTTTTTTGATGGAGTAGCTAACTATCTACTTAGTATCTCCTACATACTTCCCAAGATGCTTTGCAGCAGATTGACCTATGTGAATGAATAATCCTCTTCTTTGGAGGTCTGTATCCTTACAACTACTCCAGGGGTGGGCCAGGATGGCCACTAGCTCAGTGCCCTGCGAGGGATTATAAGAATAAGATTTTTTTTTTTATTTTTTTTTTTAATTCTAGGTTGAACAAGGCTTGTATGATATTTAGTTTACCTATTGCATACAAGGGTCAGGTGGAGGACACTTAGAAGAAGACACGTAGACCATGAGAGGAAGACCTTGAAAGACCTTAGCGTCTTCTTAAGAATAGGGAAATACTCAGGTTTCATGATGAAGCAAAAAGGTGATTTTTATGAGGAAGGCAGAAGAACCTCGAGGTCAGAAAAATTGAGCAACGAAACCTGATGTCAAATAAGTTTTCTTCTCCTTTCGAAGACAATGGAATAAGGTGGCATCTAGACAACTGAAAACACTGTATCCTAGGACGTTCATTGTCCATAGGCCGCATGTATGTCACCTACATACATATGTATCACGCTCTCGTAATCGGATCAAGTGTTAGGTCGTTCCTGGTGTTTGAGTTTGCATTAGGTTAAAGACACAAGACATTGATCTGTTGATCACTTTCCGGCAAGTGCTGTCAATCCTCCAGGATTCTGAATTCGGCTCTGGAATGGGATGTATTAAAAAAAAAAAAAAAAAAAAAAAAGAGAAAAACTTGTATTAGATCCTATAAAGTGACTGTAGAGCTGACTTTGTCACTCGGTCCTCTGTAAAAATAACACCAGTGAGTTGTGACAAGTTTAGCTCTGCTACATCTATAGAGAACCGCCAATAGACCTCTCGCGATTTAGTTTCTACCTCTTGGAATAACTAATATTTCTAAGCTGTTTATTGCTCCCGTATAGCGTTCTCTATGTCTTGGGTGACTACAGAGTGATTTGGCTATTGATGACTTATGTAATAAGGGCAGCTAAAAATTTTTGGTTTCAAAAATTCTCACCTAGTAGAAGGTTGGGACAAGTATCCCCTCCCATTTCCAATAACGGGGCAAACACAGTAACTTTAACTTTTTCTTACAGTCAAGATATAGATATTAAAAAATGATGCCGTATTTTTTTTTTTTTATTGATATATTTTTGCTTTTGTCGTTTCAAAAACAAAAAATTCTATATCAAAAAAGTGATGACAATTCCATTCCTATCAATTTCTATACAACGTTCAGGATTAAAAAAGCCGGAGTCAATACTGTAGAGTTGAAATGCTACCATAAAAAAAATAAAAATTCAATGTTTTTTTTTTTTTTTGTCATTTTATTCCATAGGCAAATTGTCAAGGTCTCTTTCCATCTGACATAGTATATTTTCATTACCTAAGAGATGAGTTTCAGTAGATAGCTGTCAAAATTGCAATAAAAAAAAAATTCAAAAATTGTAAGAATAAAAAAAATTCAAAAAAATAGTATTCGTTTGTAATTAAAGTAATTAGGTTGATCCCTTTAATGCCTTGCTCTGCCTCTGTGTTATTTTTTTTTCTAATGGCAGTTTTGCATCTGCAATTAGGAGTCATTCTGACAGTTCCAATTTCCGAGGGATGGGAGACAGTGAACAAGATGTAGAGCAGTGATATTACACGTGAAAACCCCTGTCTCTTTAACCTTGTTGGTTTTTGTCTCGCAGAGGTTACCTTTTCCCGATGGTGCAAAATCGACTTGACATAACTGTTCATGAGTTTCTGGGTTTTCCCTCGAGGTATTTGCATCCGATCAGCCCAGTCAAGCTTCAAGTTGAAATTGGCAGCCCAGAAACTGACAGGATAGGGACTAGGAGTGAGACAGCTGAAATATAAGCAATAAACTGACAGCATTAGAGTGAGATTGGGACTACGTAACTCTCAGAGTGCAGGCAAAGTATCGGCGGAAGTCTCGCCAGCTCTCATTGGCCTTTAACACGTTGTCTGATTCGGTTACGACTTCGGTGACTGACACTGAATTTCGACACCGGAGCACGAATGTTTTTGTGAAGTTTTTGGCCAACTCTTATTTCCAAAAGGGACGGGTTTGAACACTGAGTGGAGCCAAATTTCAGGGCCCTCCCATGAGCTTCACGGCCTATGACAACTTGTCAGATCTCAAAAAAATCTATCAAATAAAAAAAAATCTCACCTAAAGAGTTCTTTATATTCCACCCCTACCTTTCAAAAAATTGCTTTTACTTTCTAGAGAACCAGACTTTGCATAGGATTTGTTAATCTTTTTGTGGTGGTGGTGGGGAATGTCCTTTCTTTGTCAGAAAAGAAAACAAAAAGCTCGGTAAAGTTAATTAAACCCGAATAAAATAAACACTTCCTTGAATAGTTGCACGGTTTACATTATTGTTTGTTCAATGATATCCTGAAACTCGCGGCCGAAAAGGAAAAAAAAAAGTTGTACATTTTTTTTATCTTTTTATTTTTTTTTTCTTTCTCTTGAAGTACATAGACCTGTTTTAATTCCAGGACCGGAATTAAAATTTTGTCAAAAAGTTACAAAATATTCAGTGTTCTATGGTAGAGTTTATCAACGTTTGGACAAAAAAGTGAATTTTAGCCTGATTAATAAGTCTCCGTTACTTCTTCTCCAGGAGACGTAGCAGACGTAAGCTTTGCTTTCAGTTTTTTGTAGCCCTGTGTGTGTGACAGGCATTGGTTGATCTGTTGATACCCATTCGACAGGCCCTGTTGAGTTTAAATGGTGTGACGGCACATTTTTGTTAAGCTTTGAACAAAGGGATGGAGATGGCGTGCTGGCACCATCCTCGTGCACATTGGACTTGTCACAGTCTTCCCTGATTTAATGCTCTGTTTGTGCCTTAATATTAAAACTTAAGGTCGGAACAATGAGTTTCCATACTCCACGTAAAAAAAAAAAAACTTTTTGATTCTGGAGTCTCAAGATATAGAAGCGACCGTCGGATTCCTCGTTCTCATTTCCAAAGAACAAAACAATAAAACAATAACTTTTCGAAACCTAGATTGCAACTTGCCTCCGAGCTGTTATCCATTTTAAAATGGGGGGATTTTTTTCATTTTTTTTTCAAAAAAAAGTCTTATTAGGAGAGAGGAAAGATTATTTTTCTTTGATCATTTGTTAGAAGTGATTATTTCTACAGTGGATTTGCTTATAAGCTCCTACAAAAAAAAAAAAAAAAAAAAAAAAAAGGTTAGGTCTATTTGCAGGCGTTGAGAATTGCTTAGACTTTTTGAAAATGACAAGAATAATTCGAAATTGCATTCTATCCCGGAAAAAGATGATTTACAAATAAATGCAAACACATGGATAAGAAGATACATGTATGGGATGTGTAGGGATTGTAAGAGAAGTTGGCACTGAGCACTGGGATGTAATTATTTTACCGCTAGACAGGATCAGCCCGAGCTCTGAATGTCTTTTATTTATCTCTGGATTCACGTCATCTGCTTAAATGTTTTCAGTTTTGCTGTTGATAACCCGTAGATGAGCATGTCGTCTTTGGAGGATCCTCACTTGGAGGTGTTCGGTCAGTGTTTTGGTGTAATTTGGTGCTTTACTGGTCACATTTGCAGTAAGTGACCATAGTGGGCATTTGTTTTTGGGAAAAAAAATTGGCGCTTGTATCTTGTTACAGTAGGTTGGTCATGGTTGGGTCTGATCTTCTGCCATCCAGGCCACAATATCCATATACGTCCTAGACTCCCAATTCCCTAGATACATAGTCATGATTGCATGCAAAAAGTTTACAAATCGACTCTAGGGATACTTGTCTGATCTTACGTACAGTGCAACAACGTAACCAAAACGATACAACTCTTAATCCATTGAACCGACCATAAAAACGAGTCAAGATCATAGTCAAGGGCTATCCAACGTTCTCCACCCAGGTGGGATTCTCCTTTTCGTCACTGTCCTAATTACTTGTGGGTTGTTCTTTTTCTCAAAGTAGTACAAATGTTCGACCCCCTTCCCCTGTATTAACCTACAGACCCCATTAGCCGAGAAGGTCTACGAAGACAGATGTGGAGCATCGTCTGCACATCTTGTAGGCTTAACATAAAACAGTGCCGGCCTGTCCTTCTTCTTCTTGTCTAAGAATCGTGTCCTATAAGTGATAGTTACATAGTTAGTCAAGTTGAAAGAAGACATATGTCCGTCAAGTTCAATGAGGGGAGGGTAATTGTTGGACCAAAGCAGACCATCCACTCATCCGCTCCTACGTTACGACCTGGTGGTGTATGTGATGACCCGATGGGACTTAGTTTTTGTTATGCTTTATGTATTCTAGTGATTGACACACTTTTATGGTCACCTTAAACGACCTCTCCAAGATGATACCCAAGGACGTTCTTCTCACTTTCTCCATGTTACTGCTGTCGTTGTACTTTAGTATGTAGATGGGTGTGTGTTTGACTAATGTTTGGCTGTTTGAATCATTCCTTGTTTTTTTCCCTTGCTTAAAAAAGGAGGACTTATATTACACATTGACAGAGATGAGCAGGACCTATCCCTTCTACCAGAGCGACACCCAAATATTTGTAGGAGGAAAGACTCCCGCAATAGTAGGTCTTTTTCCTGGTGTACTGTTGTCTCGATTTCTTATGCACAATCGCCTTCTGTTATGACATGTCTTTTTAAATGTTTGCCTTGGTTATCATAACTGTTTTAAATCTTTTTGTAATTAGAGCTAAGAGATTGACATCCCCAAGGAAGCATTAATTGTTGGATCATGTCAGTATCTGTCTCCCCATCTATAAATACATGCACTGCGATTTTTAACCGTCTCTGTGGCAAGAAGGGAATTTTTTTTTTTTCTCCCTCTTTTTAATTCTATTCCAGCAAGTATTGATGATAAAACCATCTATGGAAGCTTCATGCAAGCTGTGAGATCATTACATACTATAACTCATGAATGGGGCCGGCCCATAGAACAGCCTACGAGCGTATTAGTCCCATATGTTTGTAATAATTTCTGCTGTTCGGAGTCTTCTTTACAGCATTTTATGTCATACTTCAAACATCGTTTTTCAATTTCGCCAAAAAAATCAAAGCAAAAGAAAGATTTTTTTAAAAAAGTTGAGTTAGAATATTTTTTTTTGACTATGTAAAAAACCACAACCCTAGATTTTCCTATTTGACTTTTAGTAATTGACGACAAGATTTTTATATCGATAACTGGATGATGTCCCTTAAAAAAATAATAAAAAATTCAAAAACATTTATAAAATGACGATAGTCATGGTATAATGACTTTTCTATCTGATGTTTAGTAACGGCTGGCGAGACTGGTATACTTGTAACCAGATGATGTCACTTATTCTTGACTGTAATTTAAAATAAATTAAATAAAAATTCAAAAACATTTATAAAATTACAATGACCGTCGTGATATAATGACTTTTTTTTTCTATGACATTTAGTAATGGCTGGCAAGACTGGTATACTTGTAACCAGATGATGTCACTTAGTCTTAAACTCTCATTTAAAAAAAAATAAAAAATTCAAAAACATTTATAAAATGACAAGGATGGTCGTAGTATACCGACTTTTCTATCTGATGTTTAGTAATGGCTGGTGAGGCTTGTCTATTTGTAACCAGATGATGTCACTTATTCTCGAACTGTAATTAAAAAAAAAAAAAAAAAAAAAAAAAATTCAAAAACATTTATAAAACTACAAGGATAGTCGTGGTATAACGACTTTTCTCTCTGACGTTTAGTAATGGCCAGCGAGACTGGTATATTTGTAACCAGATGATGGCACTTTTCCTCGAACTGTAATTCAAAAAAAAAAAATTTTTTAAAAACAATTATAAAATTACAATGATAGAAAAAAAAACCCCAGCACATTTACTGTATTTGTGTTCCGTTCAACAATCAACATGCAGGGAAACAAAACAATTCTATGCAAAAAAAAAAAAAAAAATCATCATTCATCTACATTATAATTGCTTCTTTTCCACATCTACGGGGTGGTTAATTAAAATTGTGATTAAATGTGGTCTCGCTGCCTAAGATGTCTTGCCCAAAACAGGTGGTACGGAATTTAAAAGTAAAAAAAATGTAATTAGCATTGGAAATTGAGAAATTGCCTGTAAGAATCAGTGTTAATTTCAGTCAGTGATGAGGTAATTTATAAATGAATTCAGCAGAGGATGGGGAGTAAGAAATGCACAACCGACACTCTGCCCCTCCTTGGCATTCCCAGCATGCAGGTGAAGATGTTTGCAAAATATTGAGGTAATTTAAAAATAATTCCTCACGTTCTTAGTCTAAATTGAGATTACCTACATTCTCCTCCCTTACCCCCGTGGCACATATTGCATAACGGAAACTATTACTGATGACTTCATGCAGCTACCTCGCTACAATGACAGCAACCAACTGCGTAGTGTTGTAGATCACTATTTTATACATGCATATTAAACCCTGCCCCCGAGGAGCTGGCGGTCCAATTTGATTATAAGTGTGAAATCGATCACTTTAGCAAGACCAAATAAATGACAGATCTGGAATATAGGAGAAAGTAAGAGCAAACTCTGAGTAGTTTGGCCCCTTGGTGATATTGGTCATGGGCCCTTTATGGTGTCGGAATGACCCCATCATATAATATGATTCTAGAGGAACAACCTCTAACGACTACTAGGAAATAGAGCATAGTGCCCTTATAATTTGAGTTGAGTTGTACCCTTACTAGCCCCGGTCGCCATAGTACTCTTGAGCCACGTTAACACCATGCCCTTTTTGTTTTGATGTTTTTGCAGACTATGCACCTAAAGTTGAAGGGGTAGGACTCAATGGGTTGGTAGGGTAGGGTTAGAGGTTGGACTTGATGGACTGTCTTCATCCAACCTCATCTACTATGTAACTATGTAATTGAGCTGTCTCCTAATTCCCACTTGGTCAGTCCCCCCCAATTCCCACAAGGACAGCCTCCCCGACCAGGAAACTAATATGGGGTAGAATCCAAGGTCATAGACAAACCATAAAAATACCACCAACTTATATAGAGAGAGAAAGTAATTATATGGTATGAAATGGTCTCAAGCTTTGATGTCAGCTGAAATAAATTTTTGAAAAAAATTGGAATTATTTCCATCGAGGTCTTTTAATATATATAAAAAAAAGTTTATTGTAACAAGTTCTGTGATCTGGGGATATATTTTCATTAATTGCTTTCTGTGACCTTTCTGACCGTGAATATCGTCCATGCATTGATTTTCTGTCTCTGTGAGTTTATGTATTAGTGAAGAAATGTTCTGTTTTACATCCATCCGTTTGGTACTAATTATATGTGATATATGTGTGCCGTGGTGTGTGGTTTTTTTTTTTTTTTTTTTTTTTTTTTTTTTTTTTTTTTTTAACCATCTTTATCATTCGCATCAGAGTGGAAAAATCTGTGTGACATCACTGGCATCGTTGTATGACATAATTGATTTGCTTGTTGTCATTCATTTGTGCATAAGTTTTACTGATCTTTTTGAAAATCAAGATGGATGGTTTAGCATCTGTAGGAAATAGTGCAAGGCGTTAATATGGTGTTCTTGACTTGGCACTGAAGTGCGTTTACGTAACTGGGGTCGGTCATTTGATACTGCAAGACTTTGCTTCGTGTCATAAGCACTGCCGTGTGTCATGGCCATCTAATGATATCTAACCCATCAAAACATTGGCCTGGACTGCTTGAGAGATCGGGCTTTTAGATGTTCTTATTTCTTGCTTCATGGTTTGGTGACCTCATCAAGTATCTAGTAAATTTCTAGGTGAAAGTTTATGTTCAGATCCTTCAGCAGATTCCAAAAACAATCAAGTACTGTCACTGGCTTCCAAAAAGGACCAGTACTATCATAGGTACCATCATTGCCCTTCAAAAATATCCAGCATTGTCAATGGTCTCCACAAAAGTTCTAGAATTTGTATTGGTTCCCAAAAAAGGTCCAGTACCAAGGCCTAGTACCATCATGGATTTCCAAAAAGTTCAATTTTCTTATTGTAAAAAAAATCTTTAGCATCATGGCTGGCATATGATAAAGGTTCTGATATTTTCACTGGTTTCCAAAAAACATCCAACCTCATTACTGGCTTCTAAAAACGATCCAGTACTGCCTTCCCAACAGGCCCATAATCCTCATTGCTTTCAAAAAGTTTTAGTATTATCGTTAGCTCCCATTAAAGCTTCTTTAGTACCATCACTGGTTTCCAAAAAGTTCCAGCGTTTTCATCAGTTTCCAAAAACAGTCCAACTTCACCATAAGTGGCTTCAAAAAATGGTCCATGACCATCAAGGGTTTTCAAAAAGTTCCAGTGTTTTCATTGGTTTCCAAAAACAGCCTGATATTATCATTGTCTTCTAAAACCGGTGATAATGGTTTCCAAAAAGTTCTGGTATTTTGATTGGTTTCCAAAAACAGCCCCATATCATCATTGGCTTCTAAAACCGATGCATGACCATTAACGGTTTCCAAAAAGTTGTAGTATTTTCATTGGTTTCCAAAAACAGCCCAACCTCCTCATCATTGGCCCATGACCATCAATGGTTTCCAAAAAGTTCTAGCATTATCGGTTTTGAAAAAAGTCACACCACCATTAGTGATTTCCAAAAACATCTAGTGCAATTGGATTCCTTGACGTCCTTTTGCAACCAAATCCCTAAGCCTTCCACCAATTTATTTTTTTTCTGAGAAAACCTGAAATTGCAAATTGAGACTTGATAAAAGCGTTTTTGCCCGTGTTTTCTAACCATTTGCGGTATTTTAATGACCGAGGCCTTCTCTAGTAGATAATCTATAAGTCTGTGGTTTAGGACTAATGCACAGGTACTTATAGAAGAAGTCCAATAATTCTTTGAACGGTGGGAGCGGGGAGGAAGGGATTTCGGAGGTTGGCCCTTGAAGATAAATAGACAACCTTTCTGAGAAGCCATAACACCATACTTATTTATTTATCTTAAGACACCGAGGTTACTTGAAGGAAGAGCAATCCTATCTATGACCGGGAGAGCGGCCCAGGAGACAGGTTTCCAGTTTGAAAACAATTCCTAATATCTGGGAAATGCTCTGTTTGTTTATGCGGACATAATGCTAGTTTGTCCGCCTGGGAACTGAGGCAAATGGGAGAAGTATGCATGGATTTCACAGGTAACAGGATTACGTGGGCACATAATTGATCCATTTGGAGGAGAGAGAGAGAGAGAGAGAGAGAAAAAAATGACACCGCTCTCGAAGATGTCTCGTCTTTGGAGATAGGAGTTTATGAATCAGGCATCTGTAAATTCAAAAGAATCAATATGTCAATTTTATTAAAGCGCAGGACCAGCTGGACATTAAAGGAACATTTACAAAAAAAAAAAAATTCAGCTGTACTTACAGCTGTCCTGCATTGCTCATTACAAAGGCTTAGATTTGTGTTAAAATGTGGCGTCTTTGTTCCCTGCTAGTACATCTGTGGAATCAAAAGCAAAGGGCGCAATCTACAAGACGAGATTTTTTTACTGCAAATCAGCAACATTAATGCGCGATTGTGACATATAGACATAACACCCTCCTCCATCCCATTCATTAAACCGTACCGGGACCTCGGCAGACCCTGACGGAAATGCCCACCTGACCTATCCCTGACGGGAACTCGTTCACTTCTCTAGTTTTTGGTTTTTTGTTTTTCAAAAACATAGGCTTTTATTCCGAGATCCATTGACTTCCTTTAAATGAGAAATCAGTAGCTTCCAACGTGAGGTTCTCACTTCAAGGCGGTGAATGGGATGGACTTACATCTCGATGCTTTCCGTATGTGCATTGAAGCCCTTTGATATAGGACCTTTAATGTTTGGCATGGAGCGCAGTTGATCTTGGGGGAGTGGAGAGACGATGCGTATCAAGCTTGTTAAAAAATGATGTAACGCCACTCAAAGGATAGCCTAATTTATCATCTATAGATGCATGTATACATCTATAGCGGAGGGGTCTCATTTACGTTGTGGAAATTTTGGTAAATTTTCTATGCAGTGAATTTTCAATTGGGAGTGCAGCAGAAGCAAAAATCCCCGGCACAGGGTGGTTGGGAGGTCACAAAAATGGCACTTAGTGGTTGGAGGTCATTGAGGACCAGCACTTTTCTGGCAATACTTTATTACATTCTCTATATACCGTGTATATTTTCTACTGAGTTGAACTTGTGGGAAATCTGGAGAGTTGTGTAGAGCAGATCTCCCCCCGATGTAG
Source organism: Leptodactylus fuscus (assembly GCF_031893055.1). Taxonomy (NCBI): domain Eukaryota; kingdom Metazoa; phylum Chordata; class Amphibia; order Anura; family Leptodactylidae; genus Leptodactylus; species Leptodactylus fuscus. The sequence continues at coordinate 82,974,991 of NC_134272.1, forward strand.
CCGCCTATAGACAGTCTCCAGTGGTTAGCAGGAGGGGATACAAAATACAGATTGCATATACCACAGGAATGAGACATGCCACTTTGGGCACATCCGCCAGGGTGCTAGGTTTCCTAGTAAAAACACGGAGAGCATTCACATGTTCGGTGTACTCCTCTGACAGTGTGGTTGGCCACATATCCAGCCTCTTCTATCCAGTAACCCACGACCCGTTATTTTTACTGGGATGCTGGTAAAACCTTAGCAGGGGAAAAGTTATTGAACTGAAAGTATTCTGTGCACAGTTACGTCATGTTAGAGCGCCCCCTAGGTGTCTAACACTACATGAGAATATCACTGTACTAGTAATGTATCTGCAATGAATGTATTGCCCTTATGCCCCATCAAAAATGAAACCCATTTTTGAAAGGTGCAGTAGGAACAAGCACTTAATAAATTAGGTCAAACTACTAAAAAGTTGCAAAAAAACCCCAGAATTCTAAAATTCCGCCCCATTGTGCTTCCATTCTTCAAGTGAATGTTACTGATGACTAGTACGGTGACAAGTCTTTGAGACTTCTACCCAAAATTGCTTTGAAAAGTGATCTTTTAGGGAAGTAGGTCTTTCCAAAGAAGATAGCCCGTATGTATCCTATATGGTGGAGCTACTGTATATATCCAACATCGGGGTCTGGATATTGGGCGGTTTTATTATACTTTTGCTACAATTGAACCCAGTCCAGACAATCCTCCGTGATCTGGATTTCAGACTTCTATAGAGCGTGCTTGGCAACATTTGAGGTTTCCTATGTGGGTCAATGGTGCACACATGAGGCCATGCCCCCACTGACACGGTCATGGCCTCTCTGGGGCATGACACTGCCACCTTATGACATGGACAAACTAATGTGCTGACTAGAGATGAGCGAACACTGTTCGGATCAGCCGTTCTGAACAGCACGCTCCCATAGAAATGAATGGAAGCACCTGACACGTACACTTTGCCGGCGGCCGGTCGCCGTGCCAGGTGATTCCATTCATTTCTATGGGAGCGTGCTGTTCGGAACGGCTGATCCGAACAGTAGTCGCTCATCTCTAGTGCTGACCATACTCCTTTTCGGAATGTGCCCTGTGGATGCCGGAGCATTGTGCCCAGCCCATGATATTTGCCCACTCTTCTTGGATTCTGGACGGTTAGTCCCTTTTTGTTTTTTTTTTTTTTTTTGTTTTTTTTTCAGGAGCCTCCTAAATG